>NC_083580.1:874641-1082141 GCF_027579695.1 Neoarius graeffei | reverse complement strand
TGGTGACTCTAACACACTGATCCTCTGCAGCAGAGGTAAGTCCTGGTCTTCCTTCCCTGGGACAGTCCTCAGGAGAGCCAGTTTCATCACAGTATTTGATGGTTTTTGCAACTGCACTTGAAGATACATTCAAAGTTCTTGCTATTTGACAGACTGATGGACCTTCCTGTCTTAAAGTAATGATGGATGTCGCTTCTCTTTACTCAGTTTTCAATTCTTGACATAATACTGTATGGATTACTGCAGTTGTGGTGTGGAATAGGGCTATTCACTGTATTATTATTTACTGTTTGATCTCAAACACATTAAGCAGGTGAGAAACTCGTCCACTAATGACCTTTTGACGAGACACAGCTGTTAATTGAAAAGTATTCCAGGTGACTCCCTCATGAAGCTGCTGAAGAGAATGACAACAGTGTGTAAAGCATCATCAAGCCAAACGCTGGATACGCTGAAGAATCTAAAATATCAAACATATTGTTTCACACTTTTTTATTTCCAACATCATTAGTTTTGATGTCTTCAGTATAGTTCTGCAATGTAGAAAATATTTTTAAAAACATTTTTAAAATTAAAAAAAAAATTTTAACTGGTAAAAAATAATACCTAATAAAAATAACAAAATTATATGACATATGATCTTTTATATTATATAATAATAGCATAATTATATTTTATAGAATATTATATAGTATATAAATAGCTTATAATATATAAAATAATTGTTATTAATTATAATAATAAATAGACTTGCATTTCCTGAAGGAAATACTTGTAAAGCAAAAACAAATAGACAGATACATGTCGTGGGGCGGCACGGTGGTGTAGTGGTTAGCGCTGTCGCCTCACAGCAAGAAGGTCCGGGTTCGAGCCCCGGGGCCGGCGAGGGCCTTTCTGTGTGGAGTTTGCATGTTCTCCCCGTGTCCGCGTGGGTTTCCTCCGGGTGCTCCGGTTTCCCCCACAGTCCAAAGACATGCAGGTTAGGTTAACTGGTGACTCTAAATTGAGCGTAGGTGTGAATGTGAGTGTGAATGGTTGTCTGTGTCTATGTGTCAGCCCTGTGATGACCTGGCGACTTGTCCAGGGTGAACCCCGCCTTTCACCCGTAGTCAGCTGGGATAGGATCCAGCTCGCCTGCGACCCTGTAGAACAGGATAAAGCGGCTACACATAATGAGATACACGTCGTAGGTTGACTTCATTTTACTCCATTACATTGCAGTTTATTTCCACAGTGCACTAATTAGGGTGTAGAAGACAATTCTGTTATATTTAAATAATATTTTCTGGCTTTTTTTCGTTGTATATCAGGTATATTCCATTCAGTGAGCATGACACTGAATGAGTCGAAGATGAGGAGCTGAATGGAGTATATCTGATAGACCATGAAAAAAAGCCAGACATTATTATTATTATTATTATTATTATTATTATTATTATTATTATTATTATTATTATACATACACACTCAATGGAACAATTATAGATTTTACAAAAAGTTAAGAACAGGGGGGTTAATTACCAATATCCAATGCTCTCTGGTAAAGAGAAAACTTTCTCATTGAATATTCACATCAGCTCTGATGTGTGATGTCATGTTGTCTTGACAACCATGCAATATTGTAACCCATATTCAACACTCATTCTCCATTGGGTAGAGCGACGTAATACATGTAGGATAAGCAATATGCTCACAATATTGCATGCTATCAAACCAAATGAATGAAACCCGCTAGAAGGGAATAGAACATGTTTTTATTCCCTGGAAAAAGTGTCCTGTATGGATAATAACAGAGGATATTACACAGTGGTGCAAAGATGTGAAGTTTATCTTCAAGTGGTGAATGTATAAAATATTTTCAAAAAGAGAAGATAAACTTCATATGCTCGCACCACCGTGTAATGTTCTTTATATTATATGGACACGCCCACAAAAAACAAACAAACAAATTTTAAAAAACCCAAAACAATGCAAGTTAATCAAAATGATTTTAATTTTGAACCAGTTCGCCATTTTGACGACGCGCAGCTAGTCAGCAGGAAAGCACCGGGAGTGACATCATCGGAGTGAAATATCAGGAATTATGTCGCTCAGATCTGTGATGTATTTCATATGAAAAATGTGTTTTTCAACACGAGACGATAAACTTCATATCTTCAATCCAACGTGTGATTTCTTTTTATTATATCGACACATTCACAAACAAAAAGTCCCCAAATTTATCAAAACAACTCACTCATCGATTTCCTCTTGAGTGACAGATAGAGATTTACTGTATGTTCCGGTTTTGGTTCTCCGTGTCCCGGATGGAAGTCGGATGAAAAATACCAGTGGTGTATTTCACACTAAAACACTCGTGTGTTATGTACTGTGTGTGTGTGTGTGTGTGTGTGTGTGTGTGTGTGTGTGTGTGTGTGTGTGATATCTCATATCACTGTTACACAGTCATTTCCGAAGACGTCTCTGTGCCGAATCTGACACAGAGGGATGTTTCTGACTTCTTAACTTTACATTTTATATCTTGGGAAAACAGTGTGCAGTTCTGAGATCTCAGATTAACCATGTTGTAATTTTTAGAACTCAAACCTTTATTCTGTCGATATCTAAAGAAAATATTCTCTTATCTCAGAATAATGTTTATGATTTGATGATGATGATGATGATGATACCAAGATGTGAGTTCATGATATTTTAGAGTTTCCAGCTACATTTACTCATAATGATCACTATTACATCACAACGCTGTTGAATTCTGGAATCAGAAGGTGCTGATTAATTGTCTGTAACAGCAGCTCTGACAGTCGTGCAGGTTTCTGTTCTGATGCTTCTCACTTCTTGTTGATCAGCAAAGCTGATGCCACAATGACCACGGGTTACATAAAAATCAGAATGAATTAATTGAGATTCATTCAGACACAGCCTGACGGATCTGTGGGCCGATATTACACAGAGTCCAGTCAACGTTCATCCGTCCACATGGCAACCTCGAGGATGAACGGAAGAAGGAGGCGTTTATCTTCTCTGCCTTCCTCAGGGAAAGTGTAGCGTCCACAGATTTTAATTTTTAAATTATTCACATTGGGCCTCATCAGCGATCACACTGGATATGAATGAATTTATTTGTCACTTGTTTAGAGGAATAGTTACACAGGAAATGCGGTGTTCATGAAAATTGTCTTCATTCAGAACAACGATGGTGTAATATGATTTTGTGTAGATTTCCATTTAGGAGATTCACTAATGTGAACTTTGACTGATTAGCTTCATCAGAGATCGTCTGATTTTTGATGAGTTCCTGCAGTTTTGTATTATATTATATTATATTATATTATATTATATTATATTATATTATATTATATTATATTATATTATATTATATTATATTATAGGGTGGCACGGTGGTGTAGTGGTTAGCGCTGTCGCCTCACAGCAAGAAGGTCCTGGGTTCGAGCCCCGTGGCCGGCGAGGGCCTTTCTGTGCGGAGTTTGCATGTTCTCCCCGTGTCCGCGTGGGTTTCCTCCGGGTGCTCCGGTTTCCCCCACAGTCCAAAGACATGCAGGTTAGGTTAACTGGTGACTCTAAATTGAGCGTAGGTGTGAATGTGAGTGTGAATGGTTGTCTGTGTCTATGTGTCAGCCCTGTGATGACCTGGCGACTTGTCCAGGGTGAACCCCGCCTTTCGCCCGTAGTCAGCTGGGATAGGATCCAGCTCGCCTGCGACCCTGTAGAAGGATAAAGTGGCTACAGATAATGAGATGAGATGAGATATTATTTTATAAACTGTCAAGTTTAAACCACTTAGTTATCTCAGTAAATTTAACACCAATTTAATGAACATCTTGTGAAACCCAGTTATTTGTTATGAGTTAATGATTATATTAATGAAAGGAAGTGATTCCAAAACACATCCCTAAATGAAGACAAATAAGACAAGTCGTTCAGTTAGGACAGAAATAATGGCACCCTATAAATGGAGGAAGAATTAGTGTGTGTCTCTTCTCCAGTACTCCTTTACTGTCAAACATCCAAAAAATTTGGAGCTAAAAAGTAATAAATTTTTATTGCCTCCAGTTCAGCTCTCGTCAGTCAAAGGAAGCCATAATGAAGACTTTTTGCTGCTTCCCGAGGGTTCTTTGGCAAGTTATGAGTGCATAGCTTTCTAAAGGGGGTTCTATTTTGAACCTTCTCTGATATGCAAGCTCTGTTGTATGTTTCTGAACAGAACTTTTAAAAAGTTCCTCAGAGAGACAAATCAAAGACCTTGTATGGTTTTAGATCAGAAAGCATTTTTGTACGAGTGTAGCTGCAAACCCAACTCCAAAAACTTATTCCAGTTTATGATCCAACTTTGGCCAACATTTGTGCTCCTGACATCAAGTACACACTTGAAAAAAAGTGTTCCTCAGGGGTTCCTCAAGGGTTCCTTAAGGGTTCTTTGGATGGACTTGGAACCCCAGGATAAATCTTTGAAGAACCCCTTTGCTCCAAGGTTCACAGAACCTACACATTGTGAACCTAAACACTTCTTAAGGAAATCTTGAACATTTTTCAATATGATTTTTAGGACACATATAGTATATGGCAAAAAGTATGTGCCCCCCGATTATCATACCCATATGTTTCTTCCCCAAACATGCAACATTTCCCAGAGCTGTTCCTTTAAGGCCTCCACATTTTAAAAAAGTTGGTTTAAACTTTAGTGGTAAATTTATCTGAACTGGGACACAACAGTGAGCCTGAAATCTTCAGGTAGGAGAACTTTGGAGTCCAGCAGGTCAGCGTGACATTTCTGCTCCACCTGTGAGTTAGCGAGAGCGCGACATGTGGCGTAACACCATCGCGTTTTATTTCATCTTCAGCATGGAGGCAGGGATTAAAGTTCTGCTGCTCAAAAGACTGCAGATGACTTTGATATCATGCTGCGGGGAAACTTAAAGATCAGAACCCTGGAGCGCACCTTTATTCCTCTGTACCTTTATACCATCACACAAGGCAGGCTATCGAGCCTCGACATCCAGCTCAGATGGAGTGAACAAGTGACTGCGAGACGAGCTTGTGGATTATATCCCATTACACTCCAGTCTTCTCTTCGCAGGTCTGAATGATGTCAAGTGAAAATATCTTGAATAAGCACATTTACAGGATGTGATATTTCTCATGATGAAATTATGAACCAAACAATTAGAAACTTAATAATTAGCTTTAAGTTTTAAGTAATAAACGCTGTGTGTGTCATGCTGTTACAGTAAAATAATCAACAGTGTGATGGAGTGATGACACTGAGTCACTTCCCTGAAGTGATTATTTTCCTTTAACAGCACCTCCCCATGTAGTTTATTCCTCTTACACCACAGCAAATTATCAACAATTACACATTTTTTTATTTATTAAAGAACAACTTCAAACTTTTTATCTGCTTATAGCAAGTTACTTCCTGTTGTCACTTACGTTATAGCAGCTATAAACAGACGTTCCGTCACCAGCCCCTTTATTCTCTCTCTGAAAGTTAAAGACAAAAAAAACCCAGAAAACAACAAAGCAATAGCAACACAGTTTGTCACGTTACAGAGAATCTGCAAAGAAGTGTAAACCCCTTCTGGTTCCTGTGTTCCTGTAGTCTTGTATTCGGTGTAAAAAAGTTAAAATACTGGGATCGTAAACATTCAGGTGCAGATTTTTACCTGTCACTGTGAACATTTTGGAAATTTAACTTGTAATTAAAGAGTGGAATTTGATTTGATGTCCCTAATGTAAATAATATTATTTTGTATGATTTTAATATAATAATATAATATTATAAATATTGTAACAAGACCGTCAATGAGGGCGTGGCTCACTCCGGCCCCGTCTAGTCCAGAAGGAACGCTCTAAAGTGGGCCACCTTGCCCAATAAATGCTGCGAGCGCTATCCACTCTATACAAGCTGTATATAGAAGCGATATCCACCCTAGGAATACCGACCTGTTTACCAGAAAGAATGCAAAACGGCGAGGAATTGACCGAGAAGCGATTTGTGTGGAAACTGCTCATTAGGGATTGATTAATTAGTCCATATCTTCATTAATAACTGTAATTAAGCGAATTTGGGTAGAAGTTATATGCACCCCAGGTACCCCAACCTTCATGGCTGAAAGAATCAAAATCGGTGAAGAATTGAAGGAGAAGAAGCGATTTTTGTGAAATGTGGATGATGCTGGACGGACGACAGACGACACATGACGGTATAAACTCATCACCTAATAATATTAAAACGCGTTAATTTCATGAGGATTTTAGGCTCCGCCCCAAATGTCGTTGATGTAACTGTGGAATTAAATATGATATTTTACACAATTGATTATTTATAAATACACACTTATTATTCCATACATTAATGAGGTTCGAAGTGAGTAGATGAACAGTTTTGGACAGTTTTGTTCGGGCGGATTTTTGCTTGTGTGTGTGTGTGTGTGTGTGTGTTAGCTTCATTAGTGCAAAATTAAGGAAAAGTCTGACGCAGAGCATGTTTCCTGTCACTTAATTTTTTAACTAAAGTATTTCTTTGAATCCTTCCTCGTGAGCGTCAGCACTTGATGTGACCTTGTTTATCTCAGCGTGGTTTTAACGCTCGTCTCTGATTGAGCTAATCTCGTTTAGCGGAGCTTAACAGGCCGTGTTTAGAGGTCATGTGATCAGGGAATTGCAGGCTATCCGAGGTTGGATTGCTTAACAGTCTCGTCTCCTCGGGCCTGAGGGTGTTGAGAACGTCTCTCACACACACACACACACACACACACACACACACACACACACACACACACACACACACAGCGATCAGACTGCAGTGAGGCAGAACGGATTTAACTAACACCAGCAGGCATGTGAAGGAAACGTCACCCAAACTCGATCACAGAGACGCTGAGAGACTCTGGACGATGTGACGGCTGAATTAAATGTTGGCTAATTGTAGCGCATTTCACATGTGAGTTATGGAAATTGAAATATTTTAAAATCTCAGACAGACGTGAAGCTGGAACCAGGACGCACATTAACATCTCTCTGTCTGTGAAACACTCGTCACGGTGTGATTAAGATGAAATCTGTTGACAGAGAGGAAAGGCAGCTGTGAAAGCGCAGTGAGGTGAACCGAGTGCGACTCTTTAGTGCAACCGCGGCCCGAGTGCAGCTTTTAAAACAAACGTGGCTAATCATTAGCATTCTGCAGATGATCTTGGAAATATGACTAATCAGGCAGCAAACGGTGGCTCGGGGGTAACGATGGCTGTTTATCAGGGAACATGGTGCAGCGTCATCAACACCTCGGCTCTGTCTCACACACACACACACACACACACACACACACACACACACACACACACACACACGTGCGGAGTTTTCTGTTTAATCTGAACACACAGTTTGGTTGCTTTTTTGCTCCCTGCCCATGTTGTTGTTGTTAAGAGATGATGACGGGTTTTTTGTTCCTTGTTTGGTTTTAGTTTATTTGTTTGTTTGTTCAGGGGCGGCACGGTGGTGTAGTGGTTAGCGCTGTCGCCTCACAGCAAGAAGGTCCGGGTTCGAGCCCCGGGGCCGGCGAGGACCTTTCTGTGCGGAGTTTGCATGTTCTCCCCGTGTCCGCGTGGGTTTCCTCCGGGTGCTCCGGTTTCCCCCACAGTCCAAAGACATGCAGGTTAGGTTAACTGGTGACTCTAAATTGAGCGTAGGTGTGAATGTGAGTGTGAATGGTTGTCTGTGTCTATGTGTCAGCCCTGTGATGACCTGGCGACTTGTCCAGGGTGAACCCCGCCTTTCGCCCATAGTCAGCTGGGATAGGATCCAGCTCGCCTGCGACCCTGTAGAAGGATAAAGCGGCTACAGATAATGGATGGATGTTTGTTTGTTCAGTCAATCTGTATTTTATTAAAGCTGTACTGCCTTTCAGATTTTTCAAGTGTAGGTCATCAAAAGAATTTTCCCGACACCCAATTATTTTTGTTCAGTGACTGAAATCTACTGAATTCAAATCACAGACCTCCAATTTTATTAGTTTTTTTTTAAATGGAACAATTAATGAATTTATCTCCACGTGGCCCTAAATTCTCCGCTATTTTTTCCTGCTTCACCATGACCCAATTCAAGATACTACGTCATGCATCACGTGGTGAGCTTTCCCTGTTCACGCAAGGCATTGTGGGATACAAATTAGAAACAGGAGAGAAAAATGGAGGATGTGAGTGTGCGAATGAAATGTGAAAGAGCGACTACAGTAACGGAAAGAAAGCGAGAAGAAAAGACGTTATGTTCTATACGAAGGAAAGGAAATGCAGAACCAAACTAATAAATATGGGCGCTCAGCGAGCACCTCGGTGTGATCAGCTGTTCGTTTAGCGACAGAATGATGGAACTGTCAGTGCACGCTCAAAGGGAAACCTGTAGATGGCAGTAATGCAACACTGTGGATGCCAGCTGCTGTAAAACCCAAAAGAAGAAGAAGGTAAACCTGCGCATGCGCACACGGACTTCCTCTGTCTGCTTGACTGCGCCAAGCGAGCGATTTCATGCACATTATTTGCTTTAATCCCCTCAAATTAAATAACTTCCCAGCCACAGAATGGCCTGATATTTTGTGAGATATTACAGAAATAAACAGATATCACAATCACCACATTTCAGACGGAACTAAATTTCACCGATTTTATGAAATTGAAAGGCCGACTAGCTTTAACTGATGATGTAGGATTGTTTTTATTTGCTTGTTTGTTTCTCTTCTTTTGTTTGTTTTGTTTTTACTGAACACAAAGACAGTATTTTTTGTGAACTGACCATATTGGTTTTTTTTTGTTTGCTTGTTTTTGTTTGCTTGTTTTAACTACTCATGTGTGTTTTTGTCTCTTTTTAAAATGATCACACACGTGGGTGTGTTTATTTATTTTTTCCGTCTGTTTTGTTTTAACGGACCTTCTGTTCAAGGTTTCTTTATTTGTACCATACCGTAGTACTGGTAAATTCGTTGTGCAGGCAGGAATTCAACGATCCCAGTACAAAATAACAACTACGTAAAATACGTTGTAACAGACAAGACAACCTCAGTACACACATCCTAACATATACAATCCTTAAAAGTATAGTCTTTAAAAAGTGCTTCATCATCAATTGTTCAGTATGAACAAGATTGTTCACCTCTGGGCCTGACTGTTCAGCAATACAGTTGCTGTCGGTACAAAGCTCTTTCTGTACCGTTTTGTCCTTCCCTTAGGGACCCCAAAACGACGACCAGAGCGAAGGAGCTGGAACTCACCATGCAAAGGGTGTGAGCCATCTTTGAGAATACAAGTAGCTTTACATTGTAACTGTGTGTCATAAAGAGAAGACGTGGTGAGTTGAGGCTTCCCAATTAGCCGCCCAGCCCATTTAATGATTTGGTTCAGGGAGTTTTTGTCCTGTAGTGACAGATTACCAAACCAAGACACCAAGGCAAAAGATAACAGTGACTCAATAAAAGCACGATAAAATAGGGTCAGCATAGTTTTGTCAATATTAAAACGGAACAATTTCCGAAGATAAAACAGCCGCTGATGTCCCCTCTTGCATACTGCTTCACAGTTCTTGTTAAAAGTCAGTTTGTCATCAATGACAATCCCAAGACACTTGGAATTATCCACGCGTTCAACAGATTGGCCCTTAATGACTGTGGGATCATGGTTTGGAGTCTGAGTTCTGAAATCAATAATCATGTCCTTTGTTTTGGGTGTATTAAGCACCAAGAAAGAAAGATCACACCACCTGATAAAATCCTCCAAGACTGGACCATGGCTGGATTCATTATTGTGCAGCAAACTTACAATGGCGGTATCGTCTGCAAATTTTAAAATATGCCTGTTTTCATAGACACTCTTACACATATCTGTATAAAGGATAAAGAGTAAGGGAGAGAGAACACATCCCTGAGGTGAGCCAGTAGAGGAACACAGTGACTCAGATAAAATGCCATTCACTTTGACTCTCTGTGTTCTATCTGTTAAAAAATCTAAAATCCAACCCACCAGATTATGGCTAAGCTGAAACTGCTCAACAAGCCTCATGGCTAAAATGTGAGGTTGTATGGAATTAAAAGCCGTATTCTGTATTTTCTGCTCTGTCGGGATGAGAGCACATTTTTAATGAGATATTTCAGTATTTGACTAAAACGATGAAAGACTCGAATGTGGAGCTTCCACAAAAGGTTCTTTTAAAGAAATGCTGTCGGTTCTTTATTGAATCGTAGCATTGACAAAAACTGGTGAAATGAAACGCAGTGAATCTCTGAGGAATGTGTTTGTGTGTCTGAGGACTGCGGTGTGGGAGAGTGGAACCCGTCATGGGTCCTTTTGAGTGTTTGACTTTAGACACATAAATAAACCATGTTTTGAAGTCGTATTGTTGTGTGAAACACTGTTCAGCCACCGGCACCTGCTGTGAAGTCAAAAGGACAGATAACACGCCCACTTCACAAAATAGTGCACAAAGTGACGCTAGGAGTGAAACCTGAACAAAATAAAGCAGAAATGTTGTGAGTGTGTGGGAGGTGAAGCGTCCTGGCATGTTGGAGAGACAGAGCTGGGGATAATATCACAAAGAAACGTAGAATAAACACCTCCATCACTGACAAAAACAAAACCCAAGCAGGAAAGTTTCACTTGCTAAACATGCTAACACGCTAAACACGCTAACATGACTAGCGGTGATTCGATGATAAAGACGGATTTTAGCTTGAGCTCAGGTGTGAAACGTGACTAAAGTACTGGAGATTTCAGTCCTGATCAGGAAGCGTGAGTAACTCAGGTTGAGCTGAGAGAGAGGAGCGGTGGATCAGACCAGTAAACATCACCATCGTGAGGATCAGAAGCGCCTGAAGAACCGTGCTGTAAGGTCTGTGCTCTACAGTATATATCACACTCGTGGCTCATCCACGGGGCCGATGGGGCGGAGCGCCACCATTTCCACCATCAGATTATATTATTACCCTTCATAAATTAACCGTCTTTTGAGCCACCAACTATTTCACTAAAACACGGTGAGATTTGACATCAGACTTTCAGTTGATTTGCTCACATTTATAGAGCCATAAAATTAAAATCATGAAATCATGGAGCAGAACACGCACCTGCCCCGCTTCACTTGCACAGAGTCATTATTGCCCCTAGTGGTCAAAATGGGAACTGCAACAAACAGTATTAGCTATCCATAAGGACAGATTGTTTCTCACTCTGTGAATATTTCAGGACAGTTTACCATTAAATTGCAAAAATGTAAGTGCAGACAATGTGTGTGTGTGTGTGTGTGTGTGTGTGTGTGTGTGTGTGTGTGTGTGTGTGATGCACAGGACGGTTTCTGCTGTAAAATATATGACAATGATGAGTTGAGGGATCAGAGGATTATAAAGTGCAGGATATCTGCACATCAGAACTGTGTGTGAGATCCTTTGAGAAGATTGAGATCTGTGAATATTAATGCCTGGGGATATGTAGCCCTCAGAACATAAGGACCTGGAAATGTAAGGCCAGGGAACAGAGGGCTCTGATCTCAGGGACGCCGATCTCAGAAAGCTGTGAAAACACAACACACTGGGAAGTTAGCACCTGAGGAGATTACAGGGCTCTTGGAGAACAAGATCCTCAGCACATCAGAGATACAGGTATGGATTCAGACCAATCCCTAATGACCAAGATAGAGGCAGCAGTGGTGAGGAAAAATCCCCTGCATGAGGAAGAACCGTGAGAGGAACCAGACTCCAGACGGAACCCATCCTCATGTGGGTGACACCCGACAGTGTGGTTATAAATCACTGCCCTTCCGTTACTCCACAGCTGTACACTATACATTCAAACAGTGCTGTGTGTTGGAAGGAATCTTCAGTAAGAGCATCAGGGTCTTTTTATTTAATTAGAGTTTTTATAACTTTATAACTATCCATGTGAATTTATCCACAGAATAATAATGAAGACCTGGGTATAAACTTCAGTAAGTAGAATCTTGAGGGTACCTGTGTTTCACTGCCCACAGCAAGCTCGAGGCCACTCTGAAGAGCCTGAAAACACAGGAGCCTGAGAACATAGTGGACCAGAGCAACACTGGCCCCTCAAGACCCCTCGATCCTGGGGACTTAGAGATCTAAGAACATAGAGCTCCTGGAACATGAGCAACACAAAAAAACTACCCTGGGAATATCGGACCTTGGAAACACAAGGACTGAGCAACACAATGCTATATAAACATAATATGTGGAAAGATCTGTAGATTCCTGAGAACACAAGACCCTTCAATAACAAGATCATGGGAACATCGGGCCCTGGGAACATTTGGCCCTGGGAACAATGGATCCTAGAAACAGGGCCTAAGGTGCTTTTGGACCAACCAGTTCTCAAGTCTTATTGAGAGGAACTACCCCTGGGACTCTCCCTGAGAACTACACACCTTCATGGGCTTTTTTTCTGTTTGCATTCTCACCATCAGTAGGAACACTGAAGTGATGTTACCCAGCTTGCTAGTGTGACGTTGGCAGGAAATGCTAGCGGAGATTTTTATATTTCACTTATCCGCATCAAAATTGCGCTGTATTTCCTCTGTCACATATATGCTCAGTAAAGCCTGGATTTCACTGTCACTATGATTTTTTTTTCTCAGTTTTAACGCTAACACTAAGAGCTGTTGTGTACATGGCTAACGTTTTACACAGATTTTTAAAAATGGCGTATGCCAGTGCTGCATTGGGTCATTTTCAACCAATCGCCATTACATTCCTGGCATTTAGCAGACACGCTTATCTAGAGAGCATACAGGTACAACAGACGCGGAGCAGCCTGGGGAGCAGTTAGGGGTTAGGTGCCTTGCTCAAGGGCAGTTCACCCATTCCTGCTGATCCAAGGAATTGAACCAGCAAACTTTTGGCCCCAAAGCTGCTTCTCTAACCATTAGGCCAGGGGTGGCCAACCAGTTGGAGACCAAGAGCCACATTTTTTACTGTATTACCGCAAAGAGCCACATCATACACATGGGCACACGAACATCACCCATCCCTTCCTCTCTCTCTCACACACACACAAAGATTAATAGTAAATGTCACACACCAACATATTTACTCCTACAGTACTAAGACCACAGGCTGAGGCCAGTCATTTTTAACAATGAACATTGTGTGCACTTACTATGCATGCTGCTTAGTGGGACTCATGGCATTACCAAAAAAAAAGCCACACCATACACATGACCGCACATGTGTACCATACATGTGACCCCCCTCGCTCTCTCTCTCTCCCTCACAGACACACACGCTCAAACACACACCTCTGCTCAGCCAGATTAATAGTAAATGTCACACGCCAACATGAGAGAAATTTACTCCTTCAGTCAGTACTAATACCACAGGCCAGTCATTTACAGCAATCAATATCGTGTGCACTTACTATGCATGTTGCTTAGTGGGACTTCTAACATTCCTTGCCTTGAACAATCCTCTTCAAATCTGGCTTGTATTCCGTCGTTGCCACTCGAAGCAGTTCTTTCACATGGGTTTCAGTCAGAACAGAACGATGCTTTGACTTCACATGTTTCATGGTAGAGAACACAGACTCGCAGACGTATGTTGACTCAAACATTGACAGTATCTTAAGCGCAGCCTGTTTCACATTCGGGTATTTTTCCAATGGCACACTTTTCCAAAACTCAATGGTGCCTTCCCTTAAAACAGGTTTCAGTTGGTCTTCCTCACGAAGATCGATCATCTCCAACTCAGCCGCAGCCTCATCTGTGACAAGCGGGGCTTTCAAACAGTCCATCTCTGCATTGAATGGGTCGACAAGGAACGTAACCTGTGGCCTTTTCAGTTGTATACCACAGAACCGGGTTACAAAGCTTTCGTGCAGGTTTTCAATTAGTGTTGCATATCTGGCTCCTTGCTTATTCAGGGAGGCGGGAAGCTTTGAAATGAGCTAATGACGACTGACATATAAGGCAGAATGGCTTGCCATTACGTTCAACAAAAAAGTATAAACTCTCCCACTCTGTTAAAAATGTCCTATGTTCGTCTTCATATTTTCGTTTTGCTGTGCATTTTTTCATTGCCATTATGAGAGGCTACTTGACACAAGATACACCTTGCCCAAAAACTTAGCGATTATCTCACGCACATGCGCATTTGACATGACCTGAAAATACCGTAATGTACCCAAGCAAAGCGAAGATGTATTTGACGAAAATACCATACTGAACTCAAGCAAAGCGCACACGCACATAAAAAAAAAAACCACAAACACAAACTTCGATATGAACGTAAGAGCCGCATGACACCGGGCAAAGAGCCGCATGCGGCTCGCGAGCCGCGGGTTGGCCACCCAAGCATTAGGCCATGACCTCCCCATACGCCTATGTCACTCATGGTTCCTCTTGTGCTGGGAAAGAACCTATCATGCAGTAAGACCTCAAAAGTCCCTCAAAATGGAGTTCTAAGATCTACAATCGTCCTCAGTGTCTACAGTGTAGACATACAACAAACAGAGAACTTCCTCCAACAGCTCTAGGAACAATGAAGAAGCTGCTCTTGTGCAAAAGAAGGCTTTGAAAGTGTATGGCTCGGGGACCAAAGGGGTCTTGGAAACACAAGACCTTATAAACAGAGAATCCTGGAAATCTCTGACTCTGGGAATAAAGGTTTAAGCACGAGACATCGCAGGATGCAGGACATCACAAGATTTTTCTAACAGTGTCTATTATAAGGCATGCTAACACAGAGTACAGTAATCTTGTATTAGCATTAGCGGTCACACCGTGTTAGCGTACCCGCTCTGCTGAACCCTCAGTAACACTGTGGGACACTGACACCAGGATGCTAGCATACGTCTCAGTGAATAAAAGCTTAGCTTTAGCATGCTCTAATGTGTGAAATGTGAACTTATTCACATCATCTCTCAGTCAGAATTAGCCATATTGTCCTCATGGAGTGCTGCTTTAATGGGATTTGAAATGTTCTGTTAAAGAGGCGACACTCGGGCCTGTCGCTGCCGCAGCGTGCCTTTTCAAATCCAAACCTATCAGTTACAAAGAACATGCTAATGCATTCAGCTGAACAGTGTTGACTAAAGCTTTGAACGTTCTCATTAACCACGAGGAACCTGTGCTTCAGCAGAGTGACGGAGGAGTGCGTTTCAAACTTCTCTTTAAAATATAATCATCATGTCGAAAAGCGGGATGAAGAGATGCCACAGATATTAAAACCAACTTTAATTATTGCTCTCTTTATCACACAGGTGCATCCTGATCTTCTGAATTCTGGATTATGATTGGTCAGAATATGTTTAATTTTCTATAACAGCAGCTCTGGCAGTAGTGCAGCTGCAAGTTGATTATTTTCCTCTAACTGCACGTCCCCAAGTGTTTTATTCCTCTTACACCGCAGCAGTTTACCAACAATTACAATTTTATTTACTAAAGAACGACACATCATACTTTAAATCCATGTCACTTATGTTATAGCAGCAACAAACACTCATTCCCTCGCCAGAGTCTTTTTATTCTCTTGTGAAGTTAATCAGACAAAAAAAGATGCAGCTTGTTCCATTGTGTTCATGAGAAACTGTAGAGAAGTGTAAACTCCTCTGCCCTGAAGACGTCAGAAGATTTAAAGTTCCAGCTTCCTCTCTGACTGTCACACAGCGCTGACACTGGAGACTCCTTCCAGAAACCTTACACACACACACACACACACACACATTTCTCTTCACAGATGTTCGCTGTACGAGTCCCTGTGAATGAGCTGTTACTATAGAAACGATCGTGTATTAGACCGAGGGTGTGAATATAAACCTGTCAGAGCTACAGTTATAGAACATCAATCAACACCTTCTGACCAATCAGAGTCCAGAATTCAGCAGCGCTGTGGTGTAAATATCAAATAAACACCACACACCTTTCAGTCTTTAGAGCTTGATTTATTTGTTCTATTCACGCTTGTGGATGTAAATCGTGTCCTAATCGTCCTGTCACTAACACTGTTTCCTGCTTTCAATGATTCGCTAGGTGCGAGAACACGTTATTATTTTTTCCTCTGCTAGAAGAGCAGACCTGGAGTCTGGCCATGAAGCTGTATTGGGCTTTAGAGGACCTTTGAGCCCTCAGAGTGTCTCAGAGCAGACGGCAGGTCACAGGATGATGATGTTTTTTCCAAGAGCACAGCATAGGAAAAAGCTTTGTGAGCTCTCTGGGTTTTTCTTTCGACTCTCCCGAACTGATTTATCCTTGAGAAAGAAGTGCGATGGGCTTTTTCTCCGTCCGCTTCCATGGTTACAGCTCTGTGATGCCAAGGTCTGCTCGGTGCCTGAGAATTCATGAGCTCTGGATGAAAAAATGAGATGTGAAATAGCTTTCTGTGATGATTTAGTGCGTGTTGAGTTCTACATTTTGGCGCGGTGATGTGGATCAATGGTCAGTTTCTATCGAATACGAACATTATTTTAAAACTGCAACAAAGCTGTGTTCAGTAACATTCAGGGAAAACCTGCAGCTGATATCGTGATTAAATGACATCAAAATGCAGTTTCCTGAGCGTCTTCATTCTGCTAAAATGTACTTTATTCAGTCATTTTATTTGTTTGTTTGTTTGTTTGTTTGTTTGTTTGTTTGTTTGTGGTTGACTGAGATTACACCAAAAATCATATCCTGTTGCAATATTCTCAACGATGTCATGCCATTCAATTTTGCTGAGATTTTTCTAACAAAATAAGCTGCAGAGATGAGCAGATAGTCAGGAATGAATTATACAGTTAGAAATATATTTTTATAGATTTACCAAAATGCAAATATTCAATGACGAAGAATAAGAAACTTTTTTTATGATCAACCAGTTAAAGAAATTGCGAGTGACAGCTAGCAAATCTAACATGGACTCAGCATAGCTGTCAATCAAGCATTCTCATTAGAATATTAGGCCACGCCCACTAGTCTCAGACCAGTGCGTTCAGCTGCTGTTTGACTGTTTTATCCCTTTCATACCAATATTTATAATATTTTGTGGAATTTTCTGGAATTCCTCTCTAACTGTGGACAGGTTTATAAAGCAGCAGTTCGTTCAGAGTGTCATGTTCCTGAGCGTTTGCTTCGAAGTTTGTTTCTGCGAACATTTTCACGTCACAAATGTTCAATTCTGTTTTATTTATTTATTCTTTCTTTTCGTCTCCAGTTCCCTCCAGACAGAAAATGATGATGACGAAGTGACAAACAAAACCTGGGTGTTGACCCCGAAGGTGTACGAGAGTGACGTCACACACATTCTCAACAGTTTACTAGACGGATATGACAACAAGCTCAGGCCGGATATCGGAGGTGAGTGTTTACTTATCGTTCTGATCGGATTGTTTGTTCCTCGCTGTCTGTAATTCTGTAATAATAAATCGAAGCAGCGTGTTTCACTCGAGCTGGAATGAAATCTTTTAACCTGATTTTCTCTCTTTGCACATTTTGGGGACTTTAGAATGTAGAGATTTTCAGCAACATCTGTAGTTTTCGGAGTTATAACTGTAGAAAAAGTCAAACCTGGACGATGTGAAGTGTTTCTGCTGCAGCATGGCGATATCTCTGAGTTTTAAGTGTAAGTAAACTCAGTATGTTTAGCTCCAGGGTGTTCAACATCAAGCAAAAGCCCAGGTTCAAAACAAAGGTGTATATTAGTGGTGTAACATGCCGCTGTCTCGGATGGGCGTGGCCTAAACCACAGTCCTGTCCCTGACAGTTCCTCAACCTCAGCTCCGTCACTCCGGGTGGTGATTGACCTGAACGAGAGCTGTGTGTGAGACCGTCTCTGAAGCCTCACTCACACACTTATTATTTCTGTTTGTAACTGCATGCAGTATTTTTAAACCAGTTTAGTTTAACTTTTAATTTAAACCAGTTTAGTTGGATCTGTTTCCCAGGATTCTGTCTGTTTGGAGTTTCTCTCGCTCTCCCCTTTTTTTTTTCCTCGAAGTTCAAAAAACTATCCCAGTATGGGGATCGACTGAGATAAGTTGCCCTGAGGTGTGAAAAAGAATTTTCCTGCTTTGTGCCCAGGATGGACTCCGGATCCACCGAGACCCTGAGGGGCGTAGAGAGCGCCCACTGATGACGAGGGAGTGAAGGACTGAATGGATGTTTCCCAAAATAGAAAAAAAACTAGTAGACTGAGTTATATTACTGTCAAAATTGGCCCAAAACGATGTTGAATTATTCTTTCTAAAAAAAACCACAGAGTTTCGAACCCTTCTGATGTCTGTTTTTGCACATTATGTCCATCAGAGGGTCGACACATGACAATATAAACAAATAAAACAGTTATGTTACGGTATTTATAACATACATTAAGCTCTGTGAGAGAGGTGTGCTGTGATAACCCTAACTATAATCCCAGCCAATCCGGTAGCACTTTCCTCATGAATATTAATGAGATTTCCCTGGTGACTCGGCAAAAAGACTCTGAGTCCAGGTCCATGTGAGAACTTCTGAGGCAGACGGCTGCAATAGTGCTGCTTTTTTTTTTCCATCAATCTACGGTAAATTTAATTTTCACAAACGTCAATTTTTTTTTTACAGTTCAATCATGTAATTCAAAGAATCTTTCCCATGCCACATTGGGCAGCGCCAATCTCTTTTTTAGTAGCCCTCGGTCTCTTGCATATTACATAGCTGAGGTTACAGTGAGGGGCGGGTCCTCGGGTAACCGCGAGGGTTTGACTCCCTACTCACATCCGTATTGCGGCACCTCACCAGATGGTGGTAGGTACCGTTTTTATGATAGCCTTTGGTGTGACCTGACCGAGAGTAGAACCCGTGATCTCCTGGTCGAGAGGCGGACACGCTAACCACTAGGCCAGCTTGCGGTAATTGAGTCGAGAGGATTCGGTGCTGACCTGCACTGAGGTAAACCAGTGTGTCCCTGATCAGGCCGTTACTAAGGATGAAGGAACTGGTGCTGTAAATGTGTCACACAGCGCCGTATGTTCATGTTCATGTCCCTGTGGATGCGTGTGGATTTCTCAGTCTCGGTCCACACCCCCGCTCTCAGCCAGACACGCTGTGAACCTTTCTGTCTTTCTGAGAACAGAAAAATCTGAACAGTGCACTTCCTGTTCATTCCTGTACATGTATCTGTCTGTTTATGACTAAATATAAATAAATCTACTTCAGCTCGGTGTCTCTGTGTGTCAGAACTTATCCCACACTCCTCAGTGAATGCCGCAGGCCGCTATAACGGACACGGTCCTGACACTTCGGTCGATAAATCCCTTCTATAAATTTCACAGCTTGCAGAAATGCTCTATTTTTAGTTCCCTTGCTGTATGCGAGCGAGTGATTGAACTGTAACTCCCACCGTGTCACGACAACACGTAGAGGACGTGTTCACATCACAACACGCCGGAGATTCGTCACGTCTGGCAGCGTGATGTCATGATCCTCTCCTGGGAGAACCGTCATAAAGCTGAAGAATAAATGGTGGTGTTCGAAAGGTTCCAGAGCTCCATGTGGTCTCTTCGAGGAGTGACTGCAGGTGAAGCTCACCATGAGTGCAGGAGGATGTTTATGGAGAGCCTCAGGGTTTTATGTTTGGATCTTCTTTTCTTTTCTTTTCTTTTTTCTTTTCTTTTTTTAAAAATTCTCCTGCTGCCTGAAGCACTTGAAGGAGAAGAGCATGAATTGCAGTATAATCCGGCTCAAGTCGATTGTGTGCTTCATGCAATATTTATGCAACTGCGTTCTTTCTGTGTGTGTGTGTGTGTGTGTGTGTGTGTAGTGAGAACCACAACGCTTGAGGGAATGCTTTGCCTTCAGATACTTTTGTCTGATACAGTTCATCATGTACAGTGTGACTGTAAACATTTTCATCACTCAGACCTTTATAGAAAGTGTAGTGTGTGTGTGTGTGTGTGTGTGTGTGTGTGTGTGTGTGTTCATTAGAACCCACTGTTAGAGAAAGTTCAAAGGATAATCATAATGCTGTCATGCAGTGCAGTGGGTGAAACACGAACACACGGGATGTATTTTTGATCTCATCCTGATTAGATTTTTTTGTTCCAGTGCGTCGTTACGGAGTTCCTGTCAAACGCAGCTGTGTTTTGGCAGCGAAAAACGATGTGAACACAGAGATACAAGCGCTCAGGATACAAGTGTCATCACAACTGATTACTTTCCTCTAACAGCACGTCCCAAAGTGTTCTATTCCTCTTCCACTGCAGCTATTTGTTCATGACTACAATTCATTATTTATTGAAGAACGATATGTCATACTTTATATCTGTTTATTATCACATGACCTGTGGAAAAGAAGAAGTGTAAACTCTTCTGTCCTTAAAGTTCCAGCTTCACTTCTGACTGTTACACAGCGCTGACACTGGAGACTCCTTCCAGAAACAACACACACACACACACACACACACATTTCTCCTTACTTTAAGAAAACTTCACCACATTTTCACGAGAATTAATTTTTTCAGTGTATGTGGATTGTCCGCCTGTGAATGAGCTGTTACTATAGAAACAACCTCGTATACAAACCTGCGCTGCTGTCAGAGCTGCTGTTCTAGAGAATTAATCAACACCTTCTGACCAATCAGGATGGAGACGAGAACTCAGCAGCAGCTCTGTCAGGGACAGCAGTCAGAGGACGCAGATGTGAGACGTGACTCTGAATATGAGGAGTTTTCCCTGTGAAAATACTGACCTAACTTTTGAACTCATCGACTCAGTGTTTAATAAATGAGCACATGTGTTTTTTATTGATAATAACTGTATGAATATTTTCATTCTGAATCAACAATACATTGTGCACTATTATTATTATTATTATTATTATTATTTTCATTCCCACTCGATCTACAGAGAAGCATGATGTACAGATCATTTCTAAGACGTCTAAAGGACAGCAGCAGACGCTGTGAGCGTTTATTAACGCTGTGATATTGTATGAAGCAGAGGCCTGTCCTCGTTTCCACTCCCTGTCCTGTATCTCCTGCGTACGCTTGGCTGCTTTAGTGGACTCGTGATGTGATGATGAAGCGTGTGGACTGCAGGTGAAGGATGAAGATGTTCACTCGCTGTGACACCAATCTGCCTCAACCAGCAACCATATTAACGCCGACATCCTCCGTCACGTCACGGCTCTCCCTCCCTCTCACAGCACGGAGTTTACTCACTACAGTCATGTGCTCACGGCGTGGCAGCTCAACCGTCGTGTCACGCTTAAGAAACCGATTACATTTTATTTAATTGTTTTATTTAATGTAAAGTTTGAAAAATGAAACTCTCAGAAATATAAATCAACATCTGAACAGCTGCTTAGGACTGAAAATAATAACGGAGTTTGGACTGAAAATATCCACAGAACCCACAAGGAAACTCAAGCACAACAGAAATGATCACACAGTCATATGAAGTAGTGCATTCTGGGTAATATTTACAAGAATAATAATGACCAGTTATTTCACGAAATTGAGTCATACATGAGCTGATAGCTGACGAGGCGCGTAGCACCGGGATTGAGTGGAATAAGTGTTTTATTCTCTCCACATTCACTGGATTTTGAGAAACAGAGCATTTTTATTTTTTTTGCAAATTCGATAAATAAAAACTTTATACAAAATGTCCAACAAAATCATTTCCACTTATAATGTAAACAAACCTGCGAAATGACAGGAGCAATTTGTGAAAATGCAATAATAATAACATCCATCCATCATCTGTAGCCGCTTTATCCTGTTCTACAGGGTCGCAGGCGAGCTGGATCCTATCCCAGCTGACTACGGGTGAAAGGCGGGGTTCACCCTGGACAAGTCGCCAGGTCATCACAGGGCTGACACATAGACACAGACAACCATTCACACTCACATTCACACCTACGCTCAATTTAGAGTCACCAGTTAACCTAACCTGCATGTCTTTGGACTGTGGGGGAAACCGGAGCACCCGGAGGAAACCCACGCGGACACGGGGAGAACATGCAAACTCCGCACAGAAAGGCCCTCGCCGGCCACGGGGCTCGAACCCAGGACCTTCTTGCTGTGAGGTGACAGTGCTAGCCACTACACCACCGTGCCTCCCCAGGTATAATAATTCTTGAAAAATAAAAAAAGAAGATACGTTCTTACCATCAAATACTTTTATTCCATATTTTGTTGCTGTTTTATTTTTTGGGGGGTCTTCTTCTTCTTCTTCCTTAGGGATTTTTGTCAGTTGTTAAACCAACTTAAAGGTGCATTACTGCCACTGACTGGGCTGGAGTGTGGAACAGGCGATACTGGGGGGAAAAAACTATATTATTTTAGCTATTTCTGTTTCTTTTAAATACTTGATAATTTTTGGGGTTTTGTTTTCAAGTAGGGTTTTTATTTTGTTATCGGTTGGTTCAGCAACACGCTCCGCCATTTTGTTTTTCCCTACTCACAGTGAGCTGATATCCTAGTAGTAGAGTCAGAGCATGTGATTGCTCATATCCAGTGAACGTGGGTAGAATAATAAAGGAATATTTTAAAGTTATATTTGACGTGCATTGAAGGTTTTACACACGTTGCTATAATATATAATATTTTAATATTTTAGATCTAATTTCAGTGAATAAATGTGTTGTTCATGGATTTTATTTGTTATTAGTCATACCATATAACATTGTTTTCATTTGTTTTAATTTGCATTTAAAATATATTTTAAATCTATGTTATTTAAAATAAAATTGATTTGTGTACTGTACATTTGAAATGAATTACAGCAATTAAACAAACTGGTGAAGGTGTTAAACGTGTTCTCAATGATTCATGTATAACAACTATTTATTTCTCTCTCTCTCTCTCTCTCTCTCTCTCTGCAGTCAAACCCACTGTGATCCACACGGACATGTTTGTTAATAGCATTGGTCCTGTAAATGCAATCAACATGGTAAGTGATTTCCCTGAGGTGTAAAAACCCTCACACTGTCATCTCGATGCCAATTAAAGTGTGGTTAACATCCCCGTCTTCCTCTCCAGGGGAAATTAGCTTTACATTCAATTAAATAAGCCATTGTGCTTTGACATTGGTGTTTTTATACCGTACACAGCCGGTTGCTCGGTGGTGAAACACTAACAGAAACCCGGCTCTCGCTCTGACGAACAGAAACGCAGAGCGGGTTAAAGGCGTGCCTCAGGGCTCTATATATGGAACATTCTGGATGTTTATTTCTTTTATACGTTCTCGCATGTGAATCGATTTCATCTCATGATTCACGCCAGACTAATTGATACTTGACTTTCATAATCCACGCAGCTCGCTTCTATTTAGGAGACGGAGAACAGGAATTAAATGATGAGTATAAATAGCACAGAAAGACACCGCGAGTTGTTAGCAGTCACTATAATTAGATTAAACACTGCTTTCAGAGAGAAAATGAAGTTGTTTGGGGTTTTATTTTGTGTTTAAATTAAATGTGGGCATTTCTACTCTTATTCCATCATTGTTAAACATTAGAGTCCACCATTATAAGTTTTAAATATAAGTGTGTGTACTCAGTGACACAAAACGTTTCTTTGATATTAATTCTCTCTGAATGCAAACGTGATGTTATTTTTTATTTAGAATTTTATGACACAGCTTTTTTATGATTTTTTTGTTTGTTTGCTCCACGGCTGTATGGGCAGAGAGCCAAATTTCTGCTCTGCCCACCCAGTTGAGGACCACCTCTACGTTCACATGCATCACACGCTGTGCACCGGACATCAAGTGCTGGAGGAGACACCAAAAAGATCCTCACAATAATCAGACTGATGAATTATTTACATTTAAGATGAAGCACAACTGCAGCAGGTTTTGTTCGACCTTACAGGCAGAGTGTGGCACTGAGCAGGAAACTGAGATCTTGGTAATGTCTTTTAAACCCAAGATGGGGCGGGGCTTCAGGGCGGGCCTTCAGGGCAGGCAACACACCAGATACTTCAGAAAATTTTATTCTAAACCAGAGGTGTGGATTGTTAAAAAAAAAAATAGAGCTTAATCAGAAATAAGCACAATAACGATTGACTGGAAAGAATAGTTTAAGGTTGTAGAATTTGGTAGAGACGGTGGGGAGATGCTCCTCCAAATATCCAGAGACTACTGAACTCACTGTTGTCCATCAGTGTCTGGTTAATGTATTTGGTACACAAACAGTGAACAGATCTTGTTCTCTTGTACGAGTCCTAAACCGATGTCACTAACGGGACTGGCTTTGCTGTTTCTTGCTGATGTGTGAGAGGATGCAGCTACAGCTGCTCATACAGTTCAGTGCACGAAAGGAAAAGACAAATCATGTCTCATAAGGGACGGTGCATTTTATTTTTCAATTCAGGATCTTCAATGCACGTGTGTGTGTGTGTGTGTGTGTGTGTGTGTGTGTGTGTGTGTGTGTTTGGGAATGTTGGCCATTAGGAGCTACAAGTTTAGGCCTAAGACACATTTTCTCAATTGTTAATGTAACTCAGACAGAGGAGGAGAGGTAGAGGAGCGGCAGGAGGAGAGATAGAGGAGAGGCAGGAAAAAAGGCAGGAGGAGAGGTAGAGGAGTGGCAGGAGGCAAGGCAGGAGGAGAGATAGAGGAGAGGCAGGAGGAGAGGCAGGAGAAGAGGCAGGAGGAAAGGTAGAGGAGCAGCAGGAGGCGAGGTAGAGGAGCAGCAGGAGGAGAGGTAGAGGAGCGGCAGGAGGAGAGGTAGAGGAGCAGCAGGAGGAGAGGCAGAGGAGCGGCAGGAGGAGAGGCAGAGGAGCGGCAGGAGGAGAGGTAGAGGAGAGGCAGGAGAAGAGGCAGGAGGAGAGGTAGAGGAGTGGCAGGAGGAGAGGCAGAGGAGCGGCAGGAGGAGAGGCAGAGGAGAGGCAGGAGAAGAGGCAGGAGGAGAGGTACAGGAGCAGCAGGAGAAGAGGCAGGAGGAGAGGTACAGGAGCAGCAGGAGGAGCGGCAGGAGGAGAGGCAGAGGAGTGGCAGTAGGAGAGGCAGGAGGAGAGGTACAGGAGCAGCAGGAGGAGAGGCAGAGGAGCGGCAGGAGGAGAGGCAGAGGAGTGGCAGGAGGAGAGGCAGAGGAGCGGCAGGAGGAGAGGTAGAGGAGAG
Source organism: Neoarius graeffei (assembly GCF_027579695.1). NCBI lineage: Eukaryota > Metazoa > Chordata > Actinopteri > Siluriformes > Ariidae > Neoarius > Neoarius graeffei. Next base: position 1,057,064 of record NC_083580.1, on the reverse strand, counting down.
GCAGGAGAAGAGGCAGGAGGAGAGGTACAGGAGCAGCAGGAGGAGAGGCAGAGGAGCGGCAGGAGGAGAGGTAGAGGAGAGGCAGGAGAAGAGGCAGGAGGAGAGGTAGAGGAGCAGCAGGAGGAGAGGCAGAGGAGCGGCAGGAGGAGAGGTAGAGGAGCGGCAGGAGGAGAGGCAGAGGAGCGGCAGGAGGAGAGGCAGAGGAGTGGCAGGAGGAGAGGCAGAGGAGCAGCAGGAGAAGAGGCCGGAGGAGAGGTAGAGGAGCGGTAGGAGGAGAGGCAGAGGAACGGCAGGAGGAGAGGTAGAGGAGTGGCAGGAGGAGAGGTAGAGGAGAGGCAGGAGAAGAGGTAGAGGAGCGGCAGGAGGAGAGGCAGAGGAGCAGCAGGAGGAGACGTAGAGGAGAGGCAGGAGGAGAGGTAGAGGAGCGGCAGGAGGAGAGGCAGAGGAGTGGCAGGAGGAGAGGTAGAGGAGAGGCAGGAGGAGAGGTAGTGGAGCAGCAGCAGGAGGAGAGGTAGAGGAGATGCAGGAGGAGAGGCAGAGGAGCAGCAGGAGGAGACGTAGAGGAGTGGCAGGAGGAGAGGTAGAGGAGCGGCAGGAGGAGAGGCAGAGGAGTGGCAGGAGGAGAGGTAGAGGAGAGGCAGGAGAAGAGGTAGTGGAGCAGCAGCAGGAGGAGAGGTAGAGGAGATGCAGGAGGAGAGGCAGAGGAGCAGCAGGAGGAGACGTAGAGGAGAGGCAGGAGAAGAGGCAGGAGGAGAGGTAGAGGAGCGGCAGGAGGAGAGGCAGAGGAGCAGCAGGAGGAGACGTAGAGGAGAGGCAGGAGAAGAGGCAGGAGAAGAGGTAGAGGAGCGGCAGGAGGAGAGGCAGAGGAGCAGCAGGAGGAGACGTAGAGGAGAGGGAGAAGAGGCAGGAGGAGAGGTAGAGGAGCGGCAGGAGGAGAGGCAGAGGAGCGGCAGGAGGAGAGGTAGAGGAGAGGCAGGAGAAGAGGTAGTGGAGCAGCAGCAGGAGGAGAGGTAGAGGAGATGCAGGAGGAGATGTAGGAGGAGGGGCAGAGTAGAGGAAGAGGTGAAGCAGGAGAAGAGGCAGGAGGAGAGGCAGAAGTGAGGCCACAAGTCACTTATAGATCAGGCCCTAATTTAAATATTTGCCTTTTTTTGTTTAAACCATATGTTATTATTTCTGTTTCAACAATTAGCAGTTGTTTTGTTTGAATGAATTGAATATTTGCGATTAAACCCGGACTGTTCCTGACGTTCCTGCGTCAGCGTGAGCTCTAAATGTTCCGAGGAAAACAGATTAGCAGCAACGAAGCTAACCCTTTCTTTTTTCTTTAACAGGAAGTGGATTTATTGGAATCAAACACAGCTTTAACTTAAATATTTTTGGTTGGATTGTTGGTATGTGGAATTTCCTCCAGACGGTGGTTTAGATTGTTGGCACATCATAACTAATATCACTAATTTGCATCAAAAATCATTTTTATTAGTCACATGTTGAAGCATCATCGTTAAAGCGACTGTATGTTGTCTTGTTATTAATTATCTGATGTTTAATTCAAATTAATTAACACAATTTTATATCTGGAAAGTATGGCATTAATTATAACTTTTATGAAAAGTCAGGATTTTATAGGCTACACTACAGTGCCTTGCAAAAGTATTCCCCCCCCCAGTGTTTGTCCTGTTTTGTTGCATTACAAGCTGGAATTAAAATGGATTTTTGGAGGGTTAGCGCCATTTGATTTACACAACATGCCGACCACTTTAAAGGTGAAAAATTGTTCTTTTATTGTTACACAAACAATAATTAAGATTAAAAAAAAAACAGAAATCTGGTGTGTGCATAGGTATTCACCCCCCTCAAAGTCAATACTTTATAGAGCCACCTTTTGCTACAATTACAGCTGCAAATCTCTTGGGGTGTGTCTCTATTAGCTTAGCACATCTAGCCACTGGGATTTTTGCCCATTCCTCAAGGCAAAACTGCTCCAACTCCTTCGAGTTAGATGGGTTGTGTTGGTGTGCAGCAATCTTCAAGTTATGCCACAGATTCTCAATTGGATTGAGGTCTGGGCTTTGATTAGGCCATTCCAAGACATTTAAATGTTTCCCTTTAAACCACTCCAGTGTAGCTTTAGCAGTATGTTTAGGGTCGTTGTCCTGCTGGAACATGAACCTTCATCCCAGTCTCAAACCTCTGGCTGACTCAAACAGGTTTTCCTCCAGAATTGCCCTGTATTTAGTGCCATTCATCTTTCCTTCAGTCCTGACCAGCTTTCCTGTCCCTGCAGATGAAAAACATCCCCACAGCATGATGCTGCCACCACCATGCTTCACAGTAGGAATGGTGTTCTCAGGGTGTTGGGTTTGCGCCACACATGGCGTTTCCCATGATGGCCAAAAAAGTTCAATTTTTGTCTCATTTGACCAGAGAATCTTCTTCCATGTGTTTGGGGAGTCTAACATGTGCTGTTGGGCAAACTCCAAACATGATTTTTTAAGCAATTACTTTTTTCTGGCCACTCTTCCATAAAGCCCCGCCCACTCTCTGGAGTGTACGGCTTAAAGTGGTCCTATGGACAGATACTCCCATCTCCGCTGTGGATCTTTGCAGCTCCTTCAGTGCTATCTTTGGTGTCTTTGTTGCATCTCTGATTAATGCCCTCCTTGCCCGGTCTGTGAGTTTTGGTGGGCGGGGCCTTCTCTTGTCAGGTTTGTAGTGGTGCCATATTCTTTCCATTTTGCTATAATGGATTTAATGGAGCTCTGTGGGATATTCAAAGTTTGGGATATTTTTTATAACCCAACCCTGATCTATACTTCTCCACAACTTTGTCTCTGACCTGTTTGGAGGCTCCTTGGTTTTCATGTTGCTCGCTTAGTACACAGTAAAAATCATAGTGTCAGTTTTACTCTTTAAGAGTTGAATTTAACTCTCTGTCAGATAACATTTGGTCCCACTCAAAATCAGTGTAAAATTTACTCTATAGCCAGTGTAAGATTTTTAGAGTTAATTTTACTCTATTTTGTGTCAAAATTAACGAGGTGTGTAAAAATATTTAACACTATAGATAGTGTAAGATTTTCAGAGTTAATCTGACTCTATATTGTATTTTTGCGGGGAATCATCACCCTGCAGAGTAGATTTTGTCGTTGTGTGCAAGTGGGAATTAACTCTCACTTTTGACACTACCATTTAGACGATTTTACTCTGCATAGTGTTATAACTACTCTATCCAGAGGAAAATAGGTTTACACTGCAATATTGACACTCCATTTTTTACTGTGTAGTGTTGCAGAGTCAGGGTCCTTCCAGAACAGGGTGATTTATACAGACATCATGTGACAGATCATGTGACACTTTGATTGCACACAGGTGGATCTTAATCAACTAATTACGTATGTGACTTGTGAAGTGAATTGGTTGGAGCAGTTCTTATTTGGGGTTTCATATGAAAGGGGTGAATACTTATGCACACTCCAAATTTCTGTTTTTTCATCTTGATTATTGTTTGTGTCACAATAAAAAAAACAATGTGCACCTTTAAAGTGGTCGGTATGTTGAGTAGATCAAATGGCGCTAACCCTCCAAAAATACATTTTAATTCCAGCTTGTAATGCGACAAAACAGGACAGACACCAAGGGGGATGAATACTTTTGCAAGGCACTGTAGATATAAACAAAATGACGATATTTCACTTCACTTTATTCTTAAAAACAATTAAAATAGTTTCTTTGAAGCAGAACTGAACTCAGTGAAACTCACCTGGCTGCTCACATATCATTTTATTCCAGGTAGCTTTAGCTAATTGTACTGCGTTCTTTCCCCTGTAGCATGAAGTGCAACTGTTAGCATTAGCCTAGCTCTCGTGCATGTCACTGCCAAAACAGCATTGAAATTGTGTAGAAAATGAAACGTGTAGTCGTGTGGCGGGAGTGTGAACAGCGCTACAGCTGTGATGTGAAAGAAATTTGACTTTAGCAGCTCAGAGTTTAATGAATAAAGATGATCTAAACACCGCTTTCATCTAAACCTGCGTCCCAGAGGCATCACATTAACATCGCCGCCATTATCACCTCCAAATATTCAGCTTCACGAATTCACAAAGAGGACTCTGTGTGTGTGTGTGTGTGTGTGTGTGTGCACGCACACTGGGGCATGTCCTGCATGGTCCTCACTGCTCTGTGTCTTTTGATGTGAACATTTTTGTGTCTTCAGCGTCCCTAAGGGATTTTTTTCAGCCTCGTCTGAAGAAAGTTTCATTTCCTTTGATGCTCTGAGCTGCGTAGAGAACGCACTGCACGCGGCCGGGACTCCGCCCGGCACCGTGTCTGATGTGCAGTTGTTCTGTCAGGGTTGCAAATGGAAAGTAAATAAAAAAAATACAGGGGCAATGTGACAAAACTGCCAGATGAGAGAGAAGCTCTGTGCTAAACACCCACCCACCCATGCACACACACACACACACACACACACACGCGCACACACACGTGCGCACACACACACACACACACACAAAACTGTGCTGCAGATTTGGGATTTTTATTTTGTTGTGAGGCTCTAGGAAAGATGATGTCTGCTGATACACTCATAAAATATTTACACCCCTTCAGGGATCTTAAGAATCCAACAACAAAATGTTTTCCTGTCAGAAAGGGCTACATTTTTGGGATGTAAATAACACTTCACTTTCACTGAACCTGGTAAGTTGGTGAGGTATAAATGGGAAAATAATAACATTTAACTGAAAGATAAATGAAAGAAACCTTAATTGGAAAAGAATTAAGGACCCTAAATTAACGAGAAGCTTGGAAACATAAACAGGAAGTGAAGAACATTAATTAACTGAAAGATAAGAACCCTAAATTGTAAGATAAGAACACTTAATTGGAAAAGAAGAAACCTTTATTAACTGGAAGATAAGAAGCACTTGGAAGCTCACAACATTTCAATGATTTAAACGAAAAAACAGTTTGTTAATTTGAAGCTAACATTCCTTACAATAATTCAAGGAACTCTTAAAGAACCCACGGAGAACTCCTAATGATTGTTTATTATTTTTTCCTTAATATCTAGAACCAGTCAAGAGTTTAAAACTTAACTGTCTTTGTACACTCTTAGAAAAACAGGTTCTTTGAGCGCTCACTGAGGGTTTGTTTCATCATTAAACCTTCAAAACAGGGTTCTCTTTAGAAGCCTTTCTGTTCGATAAAAAACCCCAACTAAAGAACCACTGAGGAAACTACATCTGTGAAAAAGTATTCTTTCTACTGTGCTGCAAACCACAGGGGTCTGATGTTCCCCAACGCAATAAAAACATTAAAATAAATAAATAAATAAATAGATAGATAAACAAAAGAAGTGGAGGAGTAATAAAATGTTCCGCTGGACCGCGTGCCTTTGGCTGTTTAATATGCTCAAAGCCATGATGCAGTTCTGAGCAGAGCTGAATATTATGCTGGGGATAATGACCGACCTGAGGGAGTTAGCGAGTTAGGGAACATCGCGCTAAAAACGAGAGGCCATTAACTGCCCCGTTAAACATTTAATTTTCAGGTTCAGAGAGTCAAGAAGGCCGCTTTCACAGGCTCGATAAATATGGACAAAACTCTGTATGACTTAAAAAATCTTCCTCTGTTTCTTTTTCCCTCGTGAGGATGTGTTCTGGTCTGTTAACACACCAGGTTCTGCTAAATAAATCCAGAGTTCACCACAGAGTTCTGCTCTGTTCAGTAAGAACCTGTACATCTGGGTTTTTAGGTTTCTGTCTGGGAGTTTTTGCTTTGAGAAGAAAATTTAATCAGCTTCGGTGTCCACAAATCTGTAATCTGATTCCTTTGTGATAGAAAGTGATTTATATTTTTTTACAGCATCACAGATTTGACATGTTTAATAAAAATGTTTGCATAAAGATTTAGAATATTTTTACAAGCAGCAGCAGCTGAAGTCCAATTCATTTTTATGGCATAAGTACAGAATCTGCTCAAAAATTCATTTTTTTTTTATTTTAAAAAGGGAACGCACTGGGCCTGATGTGAGTGTAAATCTTTCCATGGCCAAACCAAACTAAAAATCCCTGTCAAACATTTCTCTGATTTTCTTCTTACAGTGGTGCTTGAAAGTTTGTGAACCCTTTAGAATTTTCTATATTTCTGCATAAATAGGACCTAAAACATCATCAGATTTTCACACAAGTCCTAAAAGTAGATAAAGAGAACCCAGTTAAACAAATGAGACAAAAATATTATACTTGGTCATTTATTTATTGAGGAAAATGATCCAATATTACATATCTGTGAGTGGCAAAAGTATGTGAACCTCTAGGATTAGCAGTTAATTTGAAGGTGAAATTAGAGTCAGGTGTTTTCGATCAATGGGATGACAATCAGGTGTGAGTGGGCACCCTGTTTTATTTAAAGAACAGGGATCTATCAAAGTCTGATCTTCACAACACATGTTTGTAGAAGTGGATCATGGCACGAACAAAGGAGATTTCTGAGGACCTCAGAAAAAGCGTTGTTGATGCTCATCAGGCTGGAAAAGGTTACAAAACCATCTCGAAAGAGTTTGGACTCCACCAATCCACAGTCAGACAGATTGTGTACAAATGGAGGAAATTCAAGACCATTGTTACCCTCCCCAGGAGTGGTCGACCAACAAAGATCACTCCAAGAGCAAGGCGTGTAATGGTCGGCGAGGTCACAAAGGACCCCAGGGTAACTTCTAAGAAACTGAAGGCCTCTCTCACATTGGCTAATGTTAAGGTTCATGAGTCCACCATCAGGAGAACACTGAACAGCAATGGTGTGCATTGGTGGCAGGGTTGCAAGGAGAAAGTCACTTCTCTCCAGAAAGAATATTGCTGCTCATCTGCATTTTGCTAAAGATCACATGGACAAGCCAGAAGGCTATTGGAAAAATGTTTTGTGGATGGATGAGACCAAAATAGAACTTTTTGCTTTAAATGAGAAGCGTTATGTTTAGAGAAAGGAAAATACTGCATTCCAGCATAAGAACCTTATCCCATCTGTGAAACATGGTGGTGGTAGTATCATGGTTTGGGCCCATTTTGCTGCATCTGGGCCAGGACGGCTTGTCATCATTGATGGAACAATGAATTCTGAATTATACCAGCGAATTCTAAAGGAAAATGTCAGGATATCTGTACATGAACTGAATTTCAAGAGAAGGTGGGTCATGCAACAAGACAACGACCCTAAGCACACAAGTCGTTCTACCAAAGAACAGTTAAAGAAGAAGAAAGTTAACGTTTTGGAATGGCCAAGTCAAAGTCCTGACCTTAATCCAATGGAAATGTTGTGGAAGGACCTGAAGCAAGCAGTCCATGTGAGGAAACCCACCAACATCCCAGAGTTGAAGCTGTTCTGTATGGAGGAACGGGCTAAAATTCCTCCAAGCCGGTGTGCAGGACTGATCAACAGTTACCGCAAACGTTTAGTTGCAGTTATTGCTGCACAAGGGGGTCACACCAGATACTGAAAGCAAAGGTTCACATACTTTTGCCACTCACAGATATGTAATATTAGATAATTTTCCTCAATAAATAAACAACCAAGTATAATATTTTTGTCTCATTTGTTTAACTGGGTTCTCTTTATCTACTTTTAGGACTTGTGTAAAACTCTGATGATGTTTTAGGTCCTATTTATGCAGAAATATAGAAAATTCTAAAGGGTTCACAAACTTTCAAGCACCACTGTACTTGTGTTGGTATTGTCTTATATCATCTCATTATCTCTAGCCGCTTTATCCTGTTCTACAGGGTTGCAGGCAAGCTGGAGCCTATCCCAGCTGACTACGGGTGAAAGGCGGGGTTCACCCTGGACAAGTCGCCAGGTCATCACAGGGCTGACACATAGACACAGACAACCATTCACACTCACATTCACACCTACGCTCAATTTAGAGTCACCAGTTAACCTAACCTGCATGTCTTTGGACTGTGGGGGAAACCGGAGCACCCGGAGGAAACCCACGCGGACACGGGGAGAACATGCAAACTCCACACAGAAAGGCCCTCGCCGGCCACGGGGCTCGAACCCGGACCTTCTTGCTGTGAGGCGACAGCGCTAACCACTACACCACCCTGCCGCCCCTGTTGGTATTGTTATTTTATTAATTCTGATTTTGATTCTGCTTATCAATTCTGTTTTTTTAGTTCCCTCTTTCTATTTTTTCTATTCGTTTAAAAAAAGAGGTCAAATGTTTAACATAACAAAATATCAAAATTCTTTTAAGTGTTAACTGAACATGCACACTGCTGTCATTAGCCATGCATGCTAGCTCGTATCTAAATAAAGGGACATGCTATTGCATTGATGCGCGATGTAGTCATGGAGACAGGTCCTGGCAGAGAGATATGTCTGTCTTTGCAGACATACAGCCTTTGTTTGTAATAATAAAGGATTATGTAGGAGAACTGAAATTCAATTTTTAAAGGGTACCCAGTACTTACCATTTTGGATTCAGTTCTAATTTGGAACAGAGTTTAGGTTCCCAACCCTAAAATTAGCCATCAGTTACCAAGTGTTCATGGCATATTTACATTTAGCCATGCCCACAAAACTTCATGAAAGAACTGAAAATGACTCAAGAGTAAAACAGCACCTCCTAAGCATGCTGTGTGCTAAATCTTCCAGTAACGCAGCTCAGCAGTGCAGACACAACCATAGACACACACTAACGCTTCATGCTTTTTTAAGTGGTGCCATTACTTTTGTCATAATTGACTGTCTAGTCTTATTTGTCTTAATTAATTTATTTGCAATTGAAATAAATGATATAACCTTTACAGAATCCATATATAAAATACATAATATAAAATCTATGCAAAATCATAGGATACCATCATTCTTCTGAACGAACACCATTTTCAGGACTATGTAGAAACGTCTTTGTAAATGATCGTGTGAATGATTTATGAATAAATCTGTTCGTATGCAGCAAGAAAAATGAAGCCTGTATTTTTCTTGCAGTGTGAATTTAAGAACAGCTTCGATCTCATGTGATTTTCGCTGCTCGTAAACATCCACATAAAGAGATTCGACTTGGAGAAATGCTGTTCCAATAATTCCTGTAATCACTCCCTCCAGAGCCTCAGAACCTCCTCAGTTCCATCATGGATATTCTTGGAGTGAGTTTAAATGCTCTCAGAACTCCCTGAAGAACTTTAATGTGCATTTAATGTAGCTTGGAGTTGATGCTCAGCTCTCAGACGTCCACTCGCTGGTTTCTGGTTTTGACGTATGAATGTAAACATTCACTAAAGGATTAGATCTGTGATTGTGTCCTGTTTAAACATGTGAGCTTTGGATCAACAATGTATGGAAATGTGGAGAAGATTCACTGGTAAAATAAAGTTCTATCAGATATTATGAATGGGGCTAGCTACATTACACTCAGTTAGAAACCAGTGGATGTTATCGTATTACATTAGTAAGTTAGATGTTTTTAAAAATGCACAGATCTTAACTAACATAGCAACTAGCATGCTAACTAGCTAGCTTGCTAACTAGCTAGTACTAAAAATTTATCAGATTCACTTGTTTATTACATAATAAAAATATTTTCAACACTGAACTTACAGAGGTGCTTATTAGCTTGGTCAGTGAGCTCATTGAGTTGTTTTCTGATGGTTTTGGTCCTGTGTGTGCCTCCACCGTACCAGTGTTAGTAATTACCAGTCATACACACCGCCTAGGCAGCACGGTGGTGTAGTGGTTAGCGCTGTCACCTCACAGCAAGAAGGTCCGGGTTCGAGCCCCGTGGCCGGCGAGGGTCTTTCTGTGTGGAGTTTGCATGTTCTCCCCGTGTCCGCGTGGGTTTCCTCCAGGTGCTCCGGTTTCCCCCACAGTCCATAGACATGCAGGTTAGGTTAACTCAGGGGTGTCCAAACTGATCCATAAAGGGCCGTGTGGCTGCAGGTTTTCATTCCAGCCATGCAGCAGCACACCTGACTTGGCTCATTCAATCAACTGAACTGTCTTCACACAGTCAAATACTTGCAGCCACACCCACCCTTGATTAAAGGGTGGGTGTGTCAGTTGATTGAATGAGCCAAATCAGGTGTGCTGCTGCATGGCTGGAATGAAAACCTGCAGCCACACGGCCCTTTATGAATCAGTTTGGACACCCCTGGGTTAACTGGTGACTCTAAATTGAGCGTAGGTGTGAATGTGAGTGTGAATGGTTGTCTGTGTCTATGTGTCAGCCCTGTGATGACCTGGCGACTTGTCCAGGGTGTACCCCGCCTTTTGCCCATAGTCAGCTGGAATAGGCTCCAGCTTGCCTGCGACCCTGTAGAACAGGATAAAGCGGCTACAGATAATGAGATGAGATGAGACACACTGCCTAGTGGCCAGTGTTAGTAATTACCAGTCATACACACCCCCTAGTGGCCAGTGGTAGCTGGTAAAGAAATAAAATGAAAGAGGCTGGCTATGATATGATATAAGAAAATTCTACAACCCAGAAACAAATGGGAGCTCCACTTTTAGGCAGTGTCTAAATCTATATATTATTGACATTTCTGCTAACAAACTTCCAGATAGTACCAACACTACCCATAAGTGGACAAGTTTGTGTGTTTAAATCAATAATGGAACAAAGCCTTGTGCTGCAAGAAAAGCCCTCGCTCACTTTTTAGTGCACTAAGTGTTTAAGTGCCCTTGATGTATTGTACCTCACCACCCCTCCCCCAACAGGAATACACCATTGACATCTTCTTCGCTCAGACCTGGTATGACAGACGCCTGAAGTTCAACAGCACCATGAAGGTCCTGCGTCTCAACAGCAACATGGTGGGAAAGATCTGGATCCCTGACACCTTCTTCCGGAACTCCAAGAAGGCCGATGCCCACTGGATCACCACACCCAATCGCATGCTCCGGATCTGGAATGATGGGCGGATCCTGTACACACTGAGGTAAAACTTGTCATCTGGATAAATGTTTGCTTTTTTACTGTATTTTCCGGATGAGAAGAGAAGCAGCGAAAAGGTTCAAACTAGCCAGTTTACCTGCTAATTAATCATGCAAAACATAAAAACATGTAAAACGTACAGAATTTATGGAGCTGAGAGCCAAACTCCTTTGTGACCTTTCATCTGGATAATATGGTTTATGGTCATATCTCTGTGTTTGAGCTTAAAACTTTAAAATATCTGTTTTAGTTCAGAGAGAATGACATACACAGTCCAAAACTCTATCCATGAAGAAACTTGTTAACAATGCAACACATTCGCACCTCTATCTTTTTACAGATTTATATTTATACTTCAGAAATACAGTAATTGTTTCAAGCGGAAATACGGACAGTCACGTTTTTGGTGTTTATCCAGTTATATGATGAATTAATTGAAGTTTCATGCTAATGCTAAATGCCAAAAGCAGCTTTCATGCCTTGTTTGTTAATTCTGTCTTTTTGCCCACATAATGGGAACAATCCAAAGCTGCTGACTGGAAATGTGTGTGTGTGTGTGTGTGTGCTGTAATGTGAAATGAATCTTGGCCTGTGTTAGCGATGTAATCGTGCGAGATATCTCTTTCCGTAGGTTGACCATCGATGCCGAGTGCCAGCTTAAACTGAATAACTTTCCCATGGATGAACATTCCTGTCCCCTGGAGTTCTCGAGCTGTAAGTGCGGCCATATGCTGCTTCTGCATTCTAACATTCCTCATTTTCTTTCTGCTTTCTCTGCTGCTCTTTCCTTCCATGCCAGAAACCCGGCTCTTTAGCATGCTGAGAGGAGAACGTCAGATATCTCTGTCTCTCTCTCTTTCTCTGCTTTTTGGCCTTCACATTTTTTCGAAATGAGTAATGATGAAAATCTCGCTTTATTCCCTCATCACCTGCCTTTCGGCCCATCAGGCTCTGACTGTTCCAGAAAATTCTCTCTCTCTCTCTCTCTCTCTCTCTCTCTCGTAACACAGGAGAGGTGAGCGAAGACCTTTTTCATGCTAATGAGACTGCTAGGGAGCACACAGGGTACCACTGAGACGAGCTCCACAGAAATCTTCCTGACAGTGTCGCTAAAAAAATGTGGTGAAAAAATTGTAAAAAAAAAAGTCAGTGGATCGAAATTGGCCTCATTCCGATCCAGCTGACTTCCTGTAGTCACACTTCAGAGAGATACGAACGAGTCTGTGTGACTCGATAATCCCCCGGAGATTTGAGCCGTCCATCATGTGGACTAAATGAACGTCAGTAAGGAATGCAGTCGTAAACGTAAATGATATATCATGGTTTAAGGCTGTGTCTAAATTGGGTGTGTAAATCACACACCTCCTCATGTTCTAGATCACACAGAGAAACAAAAGATAAACAAATGAAGCATGTTGTGATGCACTAACTTGGCCCCACCCACAGAAAGGGCGGGGCTAATGGGAATAACAGAACAGATAATGGCTGAATCATCTGCAATTCGTCTGCACTTTTGTCCCGGTCTGTAAACAGTCCGCTCACTATTCAAATGGTGAGGACTCTGTTGCTAGGCAACCACAAAGAAAGGGCTAATGATTTCGCTAACTAAACAAAGTGGCAGTGGAAATGAAACCAAACTGTTGGGAATGTCACTTGTCACTATTTTCCAGGTGTTTTTTTTTAATTATGCTATAATTACACTTTTATAATTGATGACTAATTCAGAATATAATCCTCATGGTGTGTGTCGTTCCTGTGGAACCATCAAAGGAAAACCTGACTTTTTAATGGCAGTGTATTCCAGTTTTTTTTTTTTAAACAAACAATTAGAAATATGGACTGATTTTCTAGTAAATTTACTACTATTTTTTTTTAATCCAGAAGAGTCCATCTTGATGTTTAATGTGTGTTTCTGATCGTTTGATGCCTGCAGACGGCTACCCGAAGGAGGAGCTCGTCTATAAGTGGAAGCGGAGTTCTGTCGAGGTCGGAGACATCCGTTCTTGGAGACTGTATCAGTTCTCCTTCGTGGGTCTGAGGAACATCTCAGATATCGTCAGCACCTTCTCAGGTCATTATATCCATTATCGTAGCATAACACACATGCGCACACACACACACACACACACACACACCATTATCATAACACACACAGCCTGAGTGTCTGGAGAAGGAAGAGTGAACCTTGATGGAGTGAAATTATATTTGAAGAGAAGTTTTACTTTAATGGGTATTGATGAGGAAAGGAGGACGTTCTCTCGCTCTTTACCTGTTACAGAACCCAGAGAACCCTGGTTCCACATTGTGTCATCTACTCAGGGGTCATTCTGTCCATTTCTGGTAGCTTCCAGTCATATTAGCATTGCACGCTTAATAAAGATTATACATTCTTTTAGGAATTTTTGGAGCTTTTAAGGTACTTTGGTTGCTCCTCTGGGGAACCCTTAAAGGTTCTATTTAGAACCATACTACTGAGTGTTTCACTTTAAAAAAAGGTTAAGGTATGATGTTTTTAGGATGTTAAGAATAGAACCTTGAATCATCCAAGTGAATCCTTGGAGATCAATTTTGTACCAGTGAAGGAGGCGTGGCCTTTGTACCTGTCAGTCATCATGAAGGAGGCATGGATTCTGTACTTGTTAGCCATGGTAAAGTAGGCGTGGCATCAGCCTGGCAGTCACAGTGAAGGAAGCCTGGCCTCAAGTAGTCATGGCCTCTGTAACTGTTAGTCACAGTAAAGGGGGTGTGGCCGCTGTAACTGTTAGTCACAGTAAAGGGGGTGTGGCCGCTGTAACTGTTAGTCACAGTAAAGGGGGCGTGGCCGCTGTAACTGTTAGTCATAGTAAAGGGGGCGTGGCCTCTGTATGTTTTTACTTGATGTTTTCCTGAGTCACAAACAACCACAGTAAATGATATTAACATTTAAATATCAGCTGCTTTATTTGCATCTTTACCACCTCAGGTCTTTGATTTCATATCTAAATGTGCTTCAGAAGAAGATGCACACATTTACACACACGTTTATGCTAATACAGTTTACACACACATTTATGCTAATACAGTTTACACACACGTTTATGCTAATACAGTTTACGCACACGTTTATGCTAATACAGTTTACACACACGTTTATGCTAATACAGTTTACACTCGTTCTCTCTGTTCCATCTTCAGCGACTCTAAATCACTTCCACATCAGTCACTATCCTGTTTATGGAGAAATAATTAAGTAGTGACAGTGAGAGAGAACACAAGGACACGGACATGCCATCTGCTCTCTAAATCTCTTAACACACTCTCTCTCTCTCTCTCTCTCTCTCTCTCTCTCTCTCTCCTGTAATGGCATTTTCCTGCTGAGGAATGTGATTGGGGAAAAACATTGATCAGATAAAAAGACAGATGTTTGTAGATGTTTGGAGGAATGAGACAGCAGTGTGGACACATCTGGAGGAGAATAATAGAAATTTAACCCCAGGGTCACACACACACGGCCATCTGTTAGCTTACAGAGGATCAGAGAGAGAGAGAGAGAGAGAGAGAGAGATCATAAACAATAGGAAAAAGAATCAGTGGTTAGACCGTCTCAAAACATCAACAACCATCACATTTTTAAATAATTAAAAAAAAAATCAATCAATCAATCAATAAAGAGCAGAATCATAGACTTTAAATTTTGGAATCTTTCTTCTTCTTTCTCTTATTGTTGTTGTTCTTCTTCTTCTCCTTCTTCTTCTTATTATTATGGGATGCGAACCACACTGAGACCCACACACATTCCCCCTAAATAAGAACCCTTATTGTAGGACAGTTTTTCTACTGAACAGAACTTGACAACCAAGAGGTCAAGGGTGACCCTCAACATGATGCTACTACCACCGTGCTTCACAGTGAGGATGGTGTTTTCAGTGTTGGGTTTCACAGTTTCTCCCATCTGAGCTGTGGATCTCCAGCTCCTTCACGTCTCCTTGTCCTCTTGGTTAATTCTCTGACTAATCCCCTCTTTATCCGCTCACTGACTTTTGGTGGACGGTCTCCTCTAGGCAGAGTTGCGGACGTGCCCTGTTCTTTCCATTCTTTAATAATGGATTTAATGTTCAAAGTTTAAACCCTGATTGATGTTTTTCCAGAACTTTGTCCTGGATAAAAGATCGCTCCTTGCTCATTATAATGCTGTTCGTTTAGGTCACAAACTCTGGGTTCCTTCAGGAACAGGTGCATTTATAGCATATTGAGACTAGCATTTCACACTAATGGGGGTGAATACTTATGTAATCACAATTTTTATGTTTTATTTGTAAATAAGTTTGTAAACTATGTAGGCTCCCCCTCCCCCCCCATGCTTCAGGATTATGGGTTATTTTACACTGATTAATTTTACATCCATTAAGATCCATAATGTGGAAAGGTTCAAGGGTGTGAATACTTATGCTCAGAATTCTGTAGAGAATATGGATTTTTTAATTCATTTTTGTCTCAGAAGCTCAGCGCTGAT
This sequence comes from Neoarius graeffei, assembly GCF_027579695.1. Classification (NCBI taxonomy): domain Eukaryota; kingdom Metazoa; phylum Chordata; class Actinopteri; order Siluriformes; family Ariidae; genus Neoarius; species Neoarius graeffei. The sequence goes on along the minus strand of NC_083580.1, from coordinate 1,041,633 downwards.
TAATAATCCACACCCGCAGCATCTCATTTCAGCTGATACGCGTCACACTAATCCCTTTATTTCAGTCTTGACTCGTCTGTCTCCTCACTCCAATTTCTCTCAGGAACACAATCACTATGGCAACCGAAACAATTGGCATGTCCTTCGAGTCTTCATTACTGTGCAGCTCGTTTGACGTCATCGTCTTTCTAACGTTCTAACAGCTTTTCTTCTCCTCACCATGACGAGAGATGTGGAAGCAGCAGGAAGTCTTTCACGTTACTGTCACAGCTGGATGCTGAGGACATGAGTGATGTGGCTTATGTGCACTATATAGTGAACAGAGTGAGTGGTTTGGGACACGCCCACAGTGGCCTAATGATGATATTTGTGTGGCCTACATAAGTATTCACCCCCCCCGCACCCATGAACTATCCACATGGAACTGAGATGGACTTTTTTGGGATTTTGACTTCCACAATATGTTTTATACTCGTCCTGTTGGAAGGTGAAGCTCCGCCCCCCCCCAGTTCCAATCGCAAGCATGATTTCTTCTGGGATTGTCCTGGATTTGGCTCCATCCAGCCTGCTTTCAACTCTGACCAGATCTTCTGTGTCCCTGCTGATTAAAAGCGTCTCCACGCCACGATGCTACCACCACCATGCTTTATATTGGGGATGATGTTCTAAGTGTTGGGTTTCCACCACACATAGTGATTTGTGCCAAGACCAAGATGTTCTGACCAGAGAACATTTTTCCACGTTTCCTGAGACTCCAACATGTCCTATGGCTTGCTCACTATTTGTCCATAAAGTCCAGCCATGTGGAATGTCCATGCTGTGTCCTTGGAAGAGCTTCTCCCATCTGATCTATGGGTTTCTCCAGTTCCTTCAGACTTCCCCTTGTCCTCTTGGTCAATTCCCTGAGTCCTGTTTTTAATGGAGCTAACACAGTATGGTTTGGGACGCATCCACAGCAGACTGATGATGGTGTTCTACATGTTTTTAATCTGGATGATGATCTTTTCTTTCAGTTCTGTTTAATTTGTTGCCCCCTGTGAGTGGTGCTGATCTTCTATTGCCTTTGTGGCATTTTTAAAACTCGCTGTGTTGGAGATGAATTAGTTCTGTAGTTTTTATAGCGTGTACACTAAAAGCTTTGCAGCGCAGCAATAAAAACTCCATTATCTTTTCTTTTGGGTTCTTCTGGGAATGAACACATCAACGTATAAACGCTGATCACACAGCACTGTATCGGAGGAACGAGGAGAAGAAGCAGGAGAAGAAGAATGCAGGAAGTTATCATAAACCTCTAAACCTGTAAATCACTAATAAATCTATTTAAACTATTTAAAGTCAGAAGAAGTGATTATCATGATCTGAGGTGGAGAATTACATGTGACATTTTCTGTTAGCTCGGTTAGTTTAGCAATAATAACACATCGCTAAGTTTATTGCCCGGCAGCAGTAAGTGAGTCGCGGCATCAGGAGTGATGCTTCAGCATTCTGCTCCATCCCATAAGCCCCTGCTCCTCACTGCAAATTGGAGAGAAAATTCTTATTTACGGGTGTAATGTGGTTGAGGCGGTGGAGGCAGGAGGCAGGAGCGAGTGTTATTTGCTTAATCCCATTCGCCCCCTGAGAGTCCCGCAGGTTCTAAAGCGCACCGGATGATAAACGAGCCGCGCAGACGAGTTATTATTACATTCCATAACTCTATCGGAGAAGGAGATTATTCCAGGGGAGATTTTCACCACCACAGTGCTGGCAAGAGGAAGATGTGAGATCATGATTAGGATTCTGTGCTCAATATCTCACTGCCGCTTCAATCCAACTGCAGAGACTTTCGCATCACGCTCGCGAGTTGAAGCACGGAATAAAGAGACGGCGTAAATAAATGATAAATACACCGGAGAATTCTGTCCTGTTTGGATTCCACAAGCAGCCTCAGTATCAATGTCACGACAGACTGATTGATTGATTTTCTTTGTATTTTTTCTATTTTTAATTTTTCCCTATTCATATTCCTTCCTGGCGGCACGGTGGTGTAGTGGTTAGCGCTGTCGCCTCACAGCAAGAAGGTCCTGGGTTCGAGCCCCGTGGCCGGCGAGGGCCTTTCTGTGTGGAGTTTGCATGTTCTCCCCGTGTCCGCGTGGGTTTCCTCCGGGTGCTCCGGTTTCCCCCACAGTCCAAAGACATGCAGGTTAGGTTAACTGGTGACTCTAAATTGACCGTAGGTGTGAATGTGAGTGTGAATGGTTGTCTGTGTCTATGTGTCAGCCCTGTGATGACCTGGCGACTTGTCCAGGGTGAACCCCGCCTTTCGCCCGTAGTCAGCTGGGATAGGCTCCAGCTTGCCTGCGACCCTGTAGAAGGATAAAGCGGCTAGAGATAATGTGATATTCCTTCCTTTTTGTTTTGCTTGTCTTTTGTTTATTTATTTTTGTGCATATTTTGCCTCCTCTCCTTTCCCCCTCTTTTTCCTTCTCTTCTTTTCCTTTCCTTCTCTATTTTTTTGTCTCTGAAGTCTCACAATTCTTGAAGAAATTTCTACGATACACACTATTATCTATCACAATATTTACCTTTGCTAACAAACAGCTAGTACAACCCCGATTCCAAAAAAGTTGGGACAAAGTACAAATTGTAAATAAAAACGGAATGCAATGATGTGGAAGTTTCAAAATTCCATATTTTATTCAGAATAGAACATAGATGACATATCAAATGTTTAAACTGAGAAAATGTATCATTTAAAGAGAAAAATTAGGTGATTTTAAATTTCATGACAACAACACATCTCAAAAAAGTTGGGACAAGGCCATGTGAGACATCCCCTTTTCTCTTTACAACAGTCTGTAAACGTCTGGGGACTGAGGAGACAAGTTGCTCAAGTTTAGGGAGAGGAATGTTAACCCATTCTTGTCTAATGTAGGATTCTAGTTGCTCAACTGTCTTAGGTCTTTTTTGTCGTATCTTCCGTTTTATGATGTGCCAAATGTTTTCTATGGGTGAAAGATCTGGACTGCAGGCTGGCCAGTTCAGTACCCGGACCCTTCTTCTACACAGCCATGATGCTGTAATTGATGCAGTATGTGGTTTGGCATTGTCATGTTGGAAAATGCAAGGTCTTCCCTGAAAGAGACGTCGTCTGGATGGGAGCATATGTTGCTCTAGAACCTGGATATACCTTTCAGCATTGATGGTGTCTTTCCAGATGTGTAAGCTGCCCATGCCACAGGCACTAATGCAACCCCATACCATCAGAGATGCAGGCTTCTGAACTGAGCGCTGATAACAACTCGGGTCGTCCTTCTCCTCTTTAGTCCGAATGACACGGCATCCCTGATTTCCTTAAAGAACTTCAAATTTTGATTCGTCTGACCACAGAACAGTTTTCCACTTTGCCACAGTCCATTTTAAATGAGCCTTGGCCCAGAGAAGACGTCTGCGCTTCTGGATCATGTTTAGATACGGCTTCTTCTTTGAACTATAGAGTTTTAGCTGGCGACAGCGGATGGCACGGTGAATTGTGTTCACAGATAATGTTCTCTGGAAATATTCCTGAGCCCATTTTGTGATTTCCAATACAGAAGCATGCCTGTATGTGATGCAGTGCCGTCTAAGGGCCCGAAGATCACGGGCACCCAGTATGGTTTTCCGGCCTTGACCCTTACGCACAGAGATTCTTCCAGATTCTCTGAATCTTTTGATGATATTATGCACTGTAGATGATGATATGTTCAAACTCTTTGCAATTTTACACTGGCGAACTCCTTTCTGATATTGCTCCACTATTTGTGGGCGCAGAATTAGGGGGATTGGTGATCCTCTTCCCATCTTTACTTCTGAGAGCCGCTGCCACTCCAAGATGCTCTTTTTATACCCAGTCATGTTAATGACCTATTGCCAATTGACCTAATGAGTTGCAATTTGGTCCTCCAGCTGTTCCTTTTTTGTACCTTTAACTTTTCCAGCCTCTTATTGCCCCTGTCCCAACTTTTTTGAGATGTGTTGCTGTCATGAAATTTCAAATGAGCCAATATTTGGCATGAAATTTCAAAATGTCTCACTTTCGACATTTGATATGTTGTCTATGTTCTATTGTGAATACAATATCAGTTTTTGAGATTTGTAAATTATTGCATTCTGTTTTTATTTACAATTTGTACTTTGTCCCAACTTTTTTGGAATCGGGGTTCTAAAATGGTGGTGCATTTTTCTAAAAAAAACATTTAAATTTATACTTTTTGAGGAATGTTTTTATGTGTGCATAAAGACAGATTTGAGAGCGGGGCTATGCATGTGATACAGAAGAATCAGATATGCGAATAATTTGAGGATAGCAACATAGCCGTCAGAACATGTGTGATAAACTAGCTTGCTAATATAGCGAATGCTACATGGTTGTCATGGTAACCTAATGCTATATGTTGACAGTTTTGTCTGCTGTTAAATAAATCAATGAGGAAATGATGGAGGATGAAGACTGAACTCGCACTTGTATGACTACTGTGAGCGTCTTTAGCTAATATTAGCAGTATTAGTGTTTGGGATGGTGTAGGTGTTCCTAATTTGCATATACATGCATATTCATAGAGGTAGTGATTGTAATGAAGGTAAATGTGCTACATTTGTGTTGGAAATGTAAGTTAGAGTATCTGTATTTTTATTTCCTGATTTTTTTTTTTGTAATTTTGTTTAATTTTCTGTAGTGTATAAATAAATCGCCACAGGAGGATTCGCTTCTGGCAGAGTGATTTGAATGATAACTAGATGCTGACTAAATAAATAAAATAAAATACGATAAGTGAATTTGCCGTTAGTGCTCAAAAGAGGATTGGACCGCGTTTCCCAAAGTTGTTTGAAAGAATCACAGCGCTAATACTGTTACTGCGCCAGGGTCTCGTTCGCCACATTAGCCTCGTCTTCGCTGATCCCAGGCAGCGTTGTAGACATTTCATTTCCTTCTGAGCTTTTTCTATTACACCTTTTGATCCCGAGTTCAGGACCCACAAACACACTGACTATTTACTCAACGTCCTTCTCACGCTTCACGTCGACACCTGGAGTGATTTCCAGCACTTTCCTTTCATGCCCTTGAGAGGTTTCACAAACACTTTGCAACAAAAAATAAGACAGAATAAAAAAAAAACAAAAGAAAAGAAAAGAAAAGATCCCACCAGAGAACTCTGAGATGCCGTGGGCGTGTGAAGATGAAAGGTTTGTGATGTATTATTCTTTTTTTTTTTTATCACTGCCACCATTTGTTCCATTAGGAGGAAGCCGGCTGACAGATGAGATCTCCAGGCTTTGAGGTGTTGCGCCAGTTGCTTTCTCATTAAAAAAAAAAAAGAAAAAAAAACATGGAGCAGCTTTGATGTTTGATGTGTTAGAAGAGAAAAACAGCCTGACTCTCTCCTTCCATCTGCAGGAAGGCGACGGCAGAGTCCTGATCAATATTTCATTTTAGCGCCGGAAAAGACGCCAGAGGAGATGCAAACAGAGACATTTTGTCTTTCTGAACATCAAAACACAGCCGGTTTTCCATTTCTATCAGCAAAGTGGAAAATCGATGGAAGGTGACGTCGATAATGGTGTTCCCATTCATTACAAAAGTGCTGATGTCAGCAATCTATAAAGCTCGAGTTGAAGATAATCTCCTGAAGACTGTCTGAAAACACTCGCACTGCAGACTCCGTCCGCAAACGTTTATCATCTCAAATTGATCAAAAACTGATTAAATGTCGTTTACTATCAGTTTATAATGTTTCATCTCACAGCACTGCTGAGGTCTGGACTCTGATTGGTCAGAAGGTGTTGATTAATTCTCTGTAACAGCAGCGCTGACTGTAGTGCAGGTTTATATTAATGCCCTCATTCTAACACGTTATCATTTCTATAAGTTTCGACGCCCCACTGATAAAAACCAGCGTTAAAAAATCGTAGCTTTGGTGAAGTTTTCTTTAAGCGAGATGTTTATTTAAATTTATGGAAGGAGTCTCCAGTGTCAGTGAAACTCTTTAAGAGAGAGAATAAAGAGGTGGCAGAGGGAACCGCTATTTATAGCTGCTGTACCGTAAGTGAGAACAGGATTGTGATTGTAATCATTTCAGGTTGCTGTAGTATCAGTGGAATAAAACACTTCAAGTCTGAATCATTGAGGTGAAGTAAGAAGATTTCGCCTTTTTACTGTAGACAATAAATTCAGAGCTATAACAGTGAGGATTTGGATTCCCTGCTAAACTGAGAACATGAAGCATTCTTTTCGTGTTCATCAGGTTCTCCACTTTCCATGCTCACTATCAAACTTCTTTTTTCCCTGTTGATAGCCATTTATCTGAGACTCACTTCCTGCCAGGATCTAATGAGTGTTGGGAAGAGCGAGGCATGACAGAGCCCTACAGTGGCCGTTTGCATTATTAACGATGGCCTCAGGATTCCGGACCTTTCGCTTCTGCTGAATTGGCTCAGTCTGAGACCTAACAGCTCATATGTGGATTAAAGATTTCTGAAGAGCTCTGTTATTGGTGAGGTGAAGGTTCCTCAGTGTCCAGTGCTGCTCAGTCAGCAGAAAAAAATCATAAGGTGTTTGTTCATGTAGTTGGCATGAGTGTGCTTCACTTCCAGGGATGTGAGAATTGAAGAAAACCACGCCAGGTTCTCCTGCTGGTTTTCCTGCTCAAAATCATAACCTGGGGTGGGGCCAGCGGCACTGTTGACTGCTGATTGGTTACTGGTATTGAATCATTTGCTTTAGATACGTAAATACCAAATAAAAAATGCAAAGTGTATTTGACAGTGTGAATGCAAAATAACCCAAAAACTCCAACTTCCATTTGGTACCATCTGGGCTGGTTCTTGTTTCTAAACATGCCGTGGAAAAACTCCCTCTCACTCTATCTAGAATGAAGTTAATCCATGTCTGCTCCAAGGACCAGAAAGTCACGAGTAAAAATCCCGGAGAACCAGGATGAGAACTCTAATCCCAAACTCTGAACTTTTTTCAGATAAAACCATCCTCCTTCCTCTTCCTGAGATCAGCGATGAAGGCTGTAGTGATTGTAGGTTATTAGCATCAATACAGCACCCAGCAGAACCTCAGATGTTCTCCAGTACACTGACCCGCTGGCTCTTTGGATTAAATATAGACGGTTCTTCTAAACTTTAAAAAGGTTTCTTGAGTGCTGGTGGAATTCTCTGATGAACTTACCTTCAGCTCTGAACCGCTTAGAAATATTGACAGATGTATTTGAGGCGTGTAGCTGATTTCTCTAGAGTGCTCTAGTTTTTCTTCACAAGTTCTCTACAAACTGTGCACCAGTGTGATGAAGAATTTCAGGTCAAGACATGAACTTCCCGTTAACCTTCAGGAATAAATTGTTTACATTTCTTTGTGGGGGGTTTGTGCATACCTGCAACGAGTGTTCAAGTGTAATGAAGGTGCTGGTAGGTGGGCGGAGCCTGTAGTCTCTGTTAGCATGAACTAAATCATAAGCTATATTAGCTACACTCCTACACTGAGTATTTTAGCATAAATGATCACTGGAACGACATGACAAACGTGTTATTTCTTGATTTGTACGGTAGGTGATTACGTGGTGCTGACCGTCTTCTTCGACCTGAGCAGGAGGATGGGCTACTTCACCATCCAGACCTACATCCCCTGCACCCTGATCGTCGTCCTCTCCTGGGTCTCCTTCTGGATCAACAAGGATGCCGTCCCTGCTCGCACATCCTTAGGTACCAAGCTTCAAAAAACGTATAGACACTCACTAGCCGCTTTATTGGAACACCCCTACATCCACCTGCAGCAGTTTGATGTAGTTCTCTAATCAGACGATCCCTTGATGCATCAAATCACTCAGATACAAATCAAGAGCTTCAGTTAATGTTCACAATGTTCAAACATCAGAATGGGAAAAACTGCGATCTCACAGTGTGACTTTCTCTCACTGTGGTCTGGGTGTTGGTTTGATCCAGATGGACTGGTTTGAGTATTTCAGAAGCTGCTGATCTCCTGGGGTTTTCACACACAACAGTCTCTAGAGTTTACACAGAATGGTGCAGAAAACAAAAAACACTGAGTGAGTGAGCGACAGTTCTGTGGGTGGAAACAAACGCCTTGTTGATAAGAGAGAGTCAGAGGGAAATGGACAGATTGGCTCGAGATGTCTTTTTTGCCAGGAAGGATATAGTAACTCATATAATCACTCTTTACAACCGTGGTGAGCAGAAAAGCATCTCAGCATGCAACAGCAGACAGAAGAACACACTGGGTTCCACTCCTGCAGCCAAGAACAGGGATCTTAGAACCAAGAACAAGTTCCTATTAAAGTGGCCGGTGAGTGTGTATCGTTAATGCATATTTTGATTATTTTGATTTTATTCTGGCGGCACAGTGGTGTAGTGGTTAGCGCTGTCGCCTCACAGCAAGAAGGTCCGGGTTCGAGCCCCGTGGCCGGCGAGGGCCTTTCTGTGTGGAGTTTGCATGTTCTCCCCGTGTCCGCGTGGGTTTCCTCCGGGTGCTCCGGTTTCCCCCACAGTCCAAAGACATGCAGGTTAGGTTAACTGGTGACTCTAAATTGAGCGTAGGTGTGAATGTGAGTGTGAATGGTTGTCTGTGTCTATGTGTCAGCCCTGTGATGACCTGGCGACTTGTCCAGGGTGAACCCCGCCTTTCACCCGTAGTCAGCTGGGATAGGCTCCAGCTTGCCTTCGACCCTTTAGAAGGATAAAGCGGCTACAGATAATGAGATGAGATGAGATGATTTTATTCTTCAACTTCATGACAACTTCAAGTGATGGCTTCATCGTCGCTAGCATTGCTCGTACACCGTTACTGTCATGGGTTTTTACTGAACATGTTTAAATGCGATAGAACACGATTAGAGAGCTAGCAGAACATCTTCATCCTAGCATAAGGGGATCTGCTGGAAATCTAAATGAGATCAGATGTGTAAGTCCTGGCTCTCAGTAAAAAGACCTCAACAGCTTATTGGCCAGTGAGGTTCTCACACTGACCCAGACACGGATAAAGGCTTTGCTCCATTGGTACTGAAGGAACATCATGAGCAGGACAGAGAGCAACTTGTTTCAGGATCAAAAAACAAAAACACCATTTTTGTCAGCTTTCTGAATCCGTGATTAAATTATCCTCGGTTTGATTCGTTTGTCGTTTCTGAGTTTCCACGCAGTGGTAGATCCGAGTCTGGTCTTGTAGGACTGAAGAATCCGAGGCTCTCGAGTGGCACAACAGAGAAGTGTTCGCCCTAACATACGGAGACTGAAATGATGCTTGATGTGTCTCAGAGGAATGATGTAACACCTTCATCCTCCTGGACTGGTAGCTGAGAGGAGATGCCTGACTGGTGGGTGGGAACTGGCCAAGACTAAAACTCAGGAGAAAATCGCAAAGGACTAAAGTAATGGGATCATTACCAAGATGGTTGCCAAGTGGAGAGACTTTACTACAAGGACTTCAACAGTTCCCGCCCTCAGTACTACTGTAGCCAATCAGACAGCAGCCCAGAATGATACCGTGTCCAGACCCCACGTCAGACCCAACATTTATCACTATATTGAAGTTTTTGTGTCCTTGAGTTATGAAGATTATCAAATTCATGAGCAGGAAGTTTGGAAAACCGAGATCCAAAATAATGATGTTGTATCTTTGTGATCTCACCATGCTCAAGGAAAGCGTTTGATTCTGATAACGACGCGACCTCGCCTGAACACAAACATCCACACTGCGATCATCAGTGAAGGTTCTCACTAATTAAGCTCTTCCTTCTTCATAAAATATCAGTGAAGGTCTCGAGCCCAGAGCTCTCCGTCCTCTCAGCGATGGAGCAGATGGTTCTTCTCAGTGAGCGCTCCCCTGCCACGCAGAGATGTTCCTCCTCGTGCACATTTTAGTGAGACATTAATTATAGAGTACAGCAGGGTTCCATCAGCGTTTAACTCAGGTGCAGATTAGCCATAATATTACCGAGAGGAACTGAGAAGCTTCTGGACATTCTTCTCTGCCCTTATCCTCAGCAAACATTTCTGGGCTTCCTGGTTGACGTTAATCAGCATGATGTTGTTTGTTTACTGGAATGTCTACAGGAATGTGATTTAAAAAACTGTTTGCTAACCTCAGTGATGAGTGAAAGCTAACGCTAGCACGGCTAGTTACAAACAGCAGGTCAGTTCAGGAGATGCTCTTATTCAAAGCTAGTTGTGCCAGTGAGCATGTGCTCATTTATGCTAACACATTAGCATTAGCAAGTGTGCTACCTCCAGCCTTCTTTCTGTGCAGGAATCACCACGGTGCTCACCATGACAACGCTCAGCACCATCGCCAGGAAGTCGCTGCCCAAAGTGTCGTACGTGACGGCCATGGACCTCTTCGTGTCCGTGTGCTTCATCTTCGTGTTCGCAGCGCTGATTGAGTATGGGACGCTGCACTACTTCGTGAGCAATCGCAAACCGAGCAAAAACAAAGACAAAAAGAAGAAAAACCCGGTGAGGAAATTATGCATGGTCAGGGTTTTAAACAACGGTTTGATAAAGTTTTATTAAAATATTTTGGTCTTCAAATTAGGATAAAATTTAAAATTAGCAAAATTAAACGTCCATTGTGTTCCAGGTACCAGCTGTAGTTGATTAGCTGAAACATGCTCGATATCTAAAATAAAAAAATTTAAAAACTGTTTTTTTAGCAAATCTAAAGGTTTCTAAACTGTTTTACTTTTTTCAGAATTATGTTGTTTTTTTTCAATTTTATATTTATTTTCAGATTAAATTATTTCTTCTTTACTCTGTTCTTTAAACTTTTATTTAAACAGCTTTAAAATAAAATTTTCATTTATTGTTTAAACTGTTCATCTTTCAAATCAATTATTTTACAGTAATCTATTATGTTCTAAAATCTTTTGTAAGGAAACCGTTTTTCCAAAATTATATTCCACTTTCAGAAATACCCCGCTCTCCTGCTCAGGGTGGAAAGATATTTGTTTTTTCCCAAAATGTAAAAGTAATTTTAAAAATTAATTATTTAACTTTTTCGTCCTAAAAATAATTTTTAGCTTTTTTATTTTTCAGAAATAATATTTAAGTTTTTCAACTTAAAAAAACTTTGTTTGAAAACAAATAAATAATTTTACAGTAATGCTTTCTTTATTCATTGTTTTAAACTGGAGGCTGTTAGCATCCATTACCTGTTAGCTATATTAGCCTCGTAGCTCCAAGATGCTAAATTCACACACTAAATGTTTTCATGTCTCCGCTGGTTAACGTTGTGGACGTTTAATTTTTTTTTTTATGTTCAATACACTGTGAACAATATTGAGTTGATTTTTGAGTAAAAGCTTCAGATCGACTCTCAGCTCTTCCTCCTGTCTTTTAAATGTTTTAGACGTATTAGAATCTGTGTGTGTGTGTGTGTGTGTGTGTGTGTGTGTGTGTGTGTGTGTGTGTACAGTAAGTTCTCTGTGAATTCATCACTTTTTCGACATTTTGTTGTTTTGTGTCCCTTCATGTGTCGGAGTGCTTTTTTTTTCTTCTTTTTTGTTAATTGGACATGTTCTTTTTGTGTTTCCTGTTTGGACTGAAAGCTCCTCCGGCTCTTTCCCTCGAAGGTATTTTTGCTTGTGTACGGGTTTTGCATGTGTGTGTGTGTATGTGTGTGTTTCTGTGTGTGTGTATGTGTGTGTTTCTGTGTGTGTGTGTGTGTGTGTGTGTGTGTGTGTGTGTGTGTGTGTGTGTGTACTGTCTCTGTTCAAGCTAACCCATAATGTTTCCTTACACGAGCACGATTAGCATCACGCTACTGCTAATACAGAACCTGCTAAATGTCTTGCGCTAAGAAGGCAGCGGCTAAAACACACACACACACACACACACACACACAACTTTAAGTCACAATTGTTTGCTAATTAAAGACTTCCTTTTTTCTTCGCTTACTCACCTGCCCGTGTGTGTGTGTGTGTGTGTGTGTGTGTGGCTTTAACCTGACACCGCGTGAGGAGTCAGCGGAGCTTTAACAGCCTGAAAAAGACAACATCGCTAAAACACTTTAGCCTGAACGAGCTTTAAAAACTCAATATGATAATTTTACAGGTCTGTAATTATCAAGAGGAAACGGATTAATAATAATAATAATAATACAATGTGCAAAATAAAATGATAAGCCAGAGTAAATCAGTAATTTAATACTGAGGTTACAAAAAGGAAAATGTAAAATGTTGATTGAAGACAAGAATTTTAAATTTAAAAAAATAATAATTGAAAAAATTGCTGAAGCTCATCAGCTTTCAGAAACTGTTTTTATTTATTATTTTCTAAACAATGCTGTTCACGAGAGCTTTTTTACCGTTTAAAAATCTATTTTTTTCTGTAAATTGTTTACCTTTCAAAATTTTCAGAATTAATATACGAGTTCTTTTTTTTAATTTTGCATCTTTCAGTAATAATTTTAACTTTTACAATATGGACTTTTAGCAATTTACCTTCAATTTTAAGTTCTAAAATGTAAATTTAAAAAATATTTGTGTACTTTCTACCATAAAATAATGTTCAAATTTAAAAAATTGAAATGTTCTTAAAATGTAAAGCTTTCAGACTTTTTTTTTAATTGTTTAAAAATTTAAGTAAACAAAAATTCTTTAAGAATCAAGTTTGTGTTGTGAAGAATTTGTGGGGAAATGTGGAACATGGCAATAAAACAGGGAGAATAAAATAACTTGGTATATGAAATAATTAAAATAAAAATTAGAGAGAGAGAGAGAGAGATTTTGACTCCCCACTCTCAGTGTTGTCTCATTTCACGCCGTTAAAGCTGCAGCTCATGTTTATTGCTCTTTATTTCCTGCTGCTTTCCCGACTCACCCTGAGCAACGCACTTCGGCCGCAAGTCAATCCAAAACGAGTGCACTCTGTTTATAAGGGACGATAAACGCCCGTGAGGAACTAGTGCTGGGCAAAACACGTTCCTAAAGCCAGTGAGATGCATTTCCTGTTCAGTCGCCACTGCGCTGCGGGAAGGTGAACGAGTATAAAACCAGAGAAACGCAGCAGCTTCGATCAGAACTGAACAAAATAAAACCCGTCCTTTTAAATTCTTTATATTAACCCGATTTGAGCTTCATCTCTGGGAACAATCCCAGAATTCTTTTCACTCCAGCAGAGCAGGCATGAGTCGAGACAAACGTGGTGCACCAAGTTATTAGCGTAGCATATTTATGTGAGAAGTTGATAACATTAAAATGCTAAAATGATATAAAACGGTGTAAATAGTTAGCTTATATGACGAATACACTAGTCACAGAGGTCCTAGTTACTAAACAACTAGCAACTGAACCTGAAGTATAATAAGTACAGCGTAGCACAATATAGCGTTGTCTATGTTTTAGTACCACAAAGTACACTATATAACATAGTGCAGTATGATACAGGAGAACACAGTATAGTGTAGTATAGTGGAGCATAGTAAAGCAGTGCAGTATAATGTACCGTACTATAATGCAGTATAGTTTAGGGTTGTGTAGTATAACAGGGAGGTGTAATGGTAGAATGCAGTGTAGTGTATGTAGACTAGTAGAGTGTAATACAGTTTAACATAACAGTACAGTATAGTGTAGTACAGTGTGGTATAGTGTAGTACAGTGTGGTATAGTGTCAAATAGTACAGTAAAATATAATATAGCATAATGGTGTAACATTTCATAACACAGTACAGTAGTTCAGTGCAGTATATAGTATTGTATAGTATAGCAGTGTAGTACAGTGCAGTGCGGTGTAGTATAGTAGAATATAGTGTAGTACAGTACAGTGCGGTATAATACAGTGTTGTGTAGTGTGGTTTATTATAACAGTGTGGTGTAGTATAGTAGAATGCAGTCTATTACAGGATAGTAAGTAAAGTGTAGCACAAGATAGTGTTGTATAGTATAATTTAGCAGAGCACAGTCTCATGTAGTACAGTAGAACACAGTATTATAGAGTACAGTATAGTGTGGTATAATATAGAACAGTTTACTCCAGTATACAGTGTCGTATAATATACAGTAGTCTATAGAGGAGTATAGTGTAGTAGCTAACAGACTAGCAAAAATATAATCCACTTTTTGAGTCTCAAACATCATTAAATATGATCCAGTAAGATTCCAGTATGCAAATGAAAGCCACACAGAACCACTTTACCAAATAAAAAGGGTGAATTTCTTTTAAGATTATAATTTGCATATTTGTCAACAGCTACTTATTGCTAATATTTAATATAGAAACAATACTGAATCTTTAAAACCCATTTTTGTGATCATACAGTTTCATTAATACACAGCTGGATTTACCCAGAGTGCAGTTTAAAGGTCAGCTGTGTGAAGTGAGTGTAAACCCACAGGAAGATGCACTTCATCGGAGGAACCTTCTGGAAGTGTGTGCAGGAGATTAAAGAACACTGATCGTCTCATTTAAATGTCAGAGAAGGCGACAGTGTGTACGAGCGAAACGGACAAAGTCACGTCGTGCGATTAGTGAGAGCGAGCGAGGTTACAGCAGAGAGTTCATCACAGCGCTGTAGCGGCAGACGAATTTACTCGCAGAACGACGCTCTACATCTTCAGCTTTAAAAGTTCATGCTGGAGTTTATCACTTAAACACATGCTGAGGTTTACTGCCCAATTAAATCAGTTCATAATTATGCACAATTTATCATTTTGATGCAGTAGGTTATTTAATGTTAGCTAGCATGCTAAGCAACTGTACTGCTGGTTTTAATTACACAGTAGGTGGAGCTAGCATGAGCTTTTAGTGAATATCTTCTGCTGGACAGATAAAATGAGCTAAACCAGAGTGTTAGCTTAAAGCTAGTGTTCTGCTGATTGTTCAGCTAAGATTAATGCGGACATTAGCAGAGCAGAGATTGGGGGTTTGCATTACTGTGCAAAATAAAAATTTTGTCATGAGCCTTGCCCAGCACTAGCATGAGTTCTCTCAGAATTGGTGCTAATATAAGACACATACGTACATGCTTGTGTATAAATGAACATCGTCGTCCTTTTGTCCCCACTGAAGCAGAACCCGACGGTGGATATCCGTCCCCGCTCGGCTACAGCGATCCAGATGAACAACGCCACACACATGCAGGAGCGCGATGAGGAGTTTGGCTACGAGTGTCTGGACGGGAAAGACTGCACAAGCTTCTTTTGTTGCTTTGAGGATTGTCGCTCAGGGGCGTGGCGTCACGGGCGCCTGCACATCCGCGTCTCCAAGATCGACTCGTACGCACGCATCTTCTTCCCTACTGCCTTCGGCCTCTTCAACCTCGTCTACTGGGTGTCATACCTGTACCTGTGAGCGCCACCGCTACGTCTGCAGCGCAATGCTAACCATACAGAGTAACACTAAACGTACAACGCTAATCATACAACGTAATGCTAGTCATATAGTAGAAGGCTAATCACACAAATGCTGCTTTTTTAACACAGTCTTTATTGCTAACATTTCCTCGTCACCTCCATCCTGTTTCAGTGTGCCCTTGGCGACTTTCCCTTACCTGTGTTACACTAGTGTGCACTTCTCCTACAGGACTAAAAACACCAGATAGTGAAAGACATAGACTAGATAGTGGAACGTAATCCAGTAGATTATTGGATGTGTCATCCTCTAGATTGTTGTGATCTAGCTCCAAGATAATGGGAGGTGTGGACTGGATAGAGGAAGCTATAGCCTACATTATCAGATCTAGTCCTCTAGAATATGGGTGGTCTAGTCCCCTAGATAGTAAGTGATGATGGTTATGGACTAAATATCACGGGACTGTGGGAGGTGTAGTCCACTAGGTAGTAGAATATCTCTATGATGATCATGGACTAAATATGACAAGCCTGATGGAGATATAGTCCACTAGATTGAAATAATCATGTAGTCCACTAGATATTGGGAGATCTAGTCCGGTAGAAGATGGTAGGTCAAGTCCACTAGACTGTAGGTGATTTCGAGCCATGGATAATGAGAGAGATCAGTGACAAAATGTAGACTAGATAGTGGGACGCAGTCTACTAGATGATGGAAGATCAGGTACACTAGATATTGGAATGTGTACTCCTCTAGATTGCGGGTGATCTAGTCCCCTAGATACTGGAGGTTATGGACAAAATATCACTAGATGTAGTCCACTACATTGAGGGTAATATAGTTTACTAGACAGTAGGTATTCTAGTCAAATTCATTTTTTACACATTTTTGGGACGTGTAGTCCTCTAGACTGGGTGATCTAGTCCCCTAGGTAGTGGCAGATATCAATGATGGTTATGAACTGGATTTGTGGAAGCTGCAGTCCACTAGATAGTGAGAGATGTAATCTAGACTGTGTCACTATATTAGATAGTCCACTAGATAATGGGAGGTCTAGTCTGCTAGAAAATGGTAGATATGAGTCCACTAGATTGAGAGGATGTAGTCCACTAGATGGAAGATCTAGTTTGCTAGAGTACTAGTTATTAGGTGATCTAGTCCGCTAAATATAGTCTACTTGACCTTGTATTGGTATTGTCACTAGATAGTGGAATAATAACTGCATAGCACTAGATTATGGAAAATTTAGTCCACTAGACTGAGGGAGAGCTAATGCACTAGATTGGGTTAATGTAGTCCATTTTATAGTGGGAGATATTGTGAAGACCAAGATATTCTCCACGATATGCATTCCACTAGATTGTGTGATATTTAGTGCACTAGATAGTGTGAGATGTTGACCACTAGATAATAGGAAGTCTAGGCCACTCGCGAGATCGAATCCTCTCTAACAAATTTCGCTCGAGTGGTTAAAAGTCCTTAAAATGGCAGTGGGGAAGTGAGCGAGGGGAAGTGAGCGAGGGGAAGTCAGCGAAGGTGCACTGAGAGCAGGATCGGAACAGGATCCATTTTAATGTTATTTTGCTGTCGCACTCTGAGATGAGTAAGAAAAGCTGCTGAAGTTCTGATTGATTAAAGATGAGGGCAGTGGGTGGGGCTAGGATGAAAGGCGGGGTTAGTGCTCATAGCTTTAATCACACTTCCATTCATATCAGATATCAAATACATCATGAAGTAAGAGACACCTGTTTTCCAGCTTTGTTGTTGTGTTTATTTGATTGTCGTGTCGTCGTGAACAAAGCGAAGGCTGTAGCAAAACATTTTGGGGGGCGGGGCTTCAACACAGCACTTCTGTCACTTCTATCAGGGACTCGGTGAAGTATTTAGATTTGCATGTTTAGTCTAGAGTTCCCAGAATTCCGATGAATGAACAGGAAGTGATGTCACTGGCAAGGCAAGATGCCACTTCGGACGTTATTTATGAATTCATTCTGAAGTGGCGTAACCAGTCGTTTTACATTTACACAAAAGAAAATGAAATGAAATGTGAAATTTATTTATTCAGTATTTATTTCTGTTCGTTAGCTGCTGTGTTTTATGACCACTGGTAAAAATCTACCATCTGTACAAAGGGTGTAAATATTTAATACTGTACAATGTAGTGATTTATTTATTATCTATTGCATGCACCGTTACAAAACAGCAAACAATTATTTAACAATTTTCCATTTATGATTCCAAAATGAATATGAAATTCACTGCTTATATCAGTTTTAAAAATGAAAAAGCAAATTTGTTGTCTGGATCTCATAAACACATTCATATTTACAACTAATTTATTTTTAATTATTTCCAGCTTTTGATGTCTGGAAGAAACTTTTACTCATTTGTATATGGAACTTGTGGGCGTGGCTATCCTTCCTGACATCATCTTTACGAAAAGGACTCAAGAACCCTAACAGAGTCGATTTGTGTGTATTTTATTGAATATTTGTGATAGTAACTAACGACCATGCTAGCCAGGCGTGTTGCTTTTTGTTAGCTGTCTAGCGATATGTAATATTTATTTTACTGAGATAGAAGCGAGTTTTTGATTTATGTTTAGCTGGCATACGTCAGTGACACATTCTAAATGTAAGTTATTTTATCCTAATGAATACATTTTTCAGTCTCACCTCAGTACGATGTAACACTTAAATAAATGTAAATCACAGGAAACCATGTGATGAATTTCAGCCAATGGGACAGTATTTATGATGTCAGGAAGGACCACGACGGTCCTGTTTGTAATGTTTTTAACATGAAGCTGTTATCGACGCTCCCTTACAAAGCAGGACAGGACGACATACCTGAACAGTGTTATCGGTACAGTGTGTTTCCTTTGCTAACTAGCTGCTATGCTAATCTAGCAGAACAACGTGGAGGACTCGGAAGAATAAAAACCCAGTCTGAACTCGCAATATCTGAACTCAAATGTGATCATTTTAAAAGTATTTTATTTTAAAAAGCTGATAGTTAGATTACTGCAGTGGACTCTGGGTAATTTGTGCACAATCATATCAAGTCAGTTCTCATTAACGAACTTTTACTCGAGCTGATGACGTGATTTAATGAGGATGGTTACAGTGGTGAAGGAGATTCGACCGACATGGAGACACGGAGATGTCAAAGAGGACGTGTTAAAGAGGATTGAGAGCAGCCATGGACGAAGACCAGAGACTTTTTCATTTTCAGATACGGATGGACATAATATGATTTTCTGAACTGAAGCATAATTATTATAAATATGAACACAGAAAATAAACACGTATGGAATTACTGTGAGGACGTCTCGGTCTTTATTTTTTATGTATTATGGCACTCATCAAGGATTTGTTTGATCCATATTTACTTTTTATGATAAGTCCAAATCTCAAGGTGCTTTACGTCAAATTAATTTACTAAGATTAAGAGGTTGATAAGATTGAATTTAAATTCATTTTGTGGGTTTTAAGACATTTCCAGAGATGTTTAACAACACTTGAGGGACGACCATGCTAGCTAAGGTAAGCTAACTAACTGAATGATTTATTTATTACCTCGCCCGGAACGGAGTCCACCAGGGGGTGAGGTATTGTTTTTGGTGCGGTTTCTTTGTTTGTTTCTTTGTTTTTTGTTCATGATATTACGGGAAAATGGCTGGATCAATCTTCATGAAACTTTCAGGATAGATGGTCATTGGTCTCAAATACAACCTCCAACATTTTGAGGGTCGTCCAGTGAAGGTCACCAAAAAAGTCAAAATTGTTTTTGTTGTGTCTACTGCCTCATATAGAGGCGCGAGCCACTACATCATCGTGCTGTAAGAGTGTAACAGTTGCGCATGTGCATACACATGTTCCTATTAAAATGTCCGGTGAGTGTATACAATTCGGTTCAGTGTTTGAAATAAATGGACTAAAGAAATCACTTTCAGACATGTTTATGCTTATTACAGAGGGAAAGTGCGTTCCGCTGAGCTCTAGCGCCGGGCCATTTCCAGGAAATAAGAGTTTGGGTCGTGGCGACAGTGTGTGTGTATCAGCCTCGGTTCGGAGGTTTCAGTTTCGAAAACTGTAAGAGTAGAATAATATAAAGTACAGACACTTGCTATATTTTACTTTTGTGATTTTTAAATTGTTCGTTTTTGGATTACGCTTCATTGTTGTGGCTACTGTCTCATAGAATAAATATATACCGTATGTGATATTTACTGTATGGACATGGGATCAGAAAACTATTTTATTTATAATCAGTAGCACATGGACCCATAGGGGACTGATATTTTTTTCACGATATCTTCCTCCATATTCATCATGAGTGCGACCGGGCGAGGTTAGTTTTGCCTGATAACACTTGTTGTGTTTAGTGTAGTGAGATCTTTGATGTCTAACAGGATGGAATTGGTTTTATCTTTATTCCTCTTGTTAAGAGTGACTAATTTATTGACATTTGGGGAAATATTCTTGCTAGCTGTTAATATAGATTAATTCCAAATTCCTGTTTTATAATCGTCACATTTACATACAAAGTCAGAGCAGGTGATTTCAGATGTAGCCACTTTTTAAACTTTATTTCTGTTTTTACTTTAGTGATCGTACAGGCAGCAAACCACCGTCATGCCGTGTGCAAATTCTGTCCCAGTTGTCTGTCCTTGAATTATCTACATTGAACAAGTCAATTTGGCATGCACGGGTGTCCGAACACAAAGCCAAATGAGGCAGAAGGTCTGATTTTCCTGCAGCTGAGGCTCATGTTGCATTAACAGGAGCAGAGAAGCGACTTGCAGTGAATCAGTAAACTGCAGCGTTGAAATGCAAACGGCTCGACGAGCGTGATTTACCTGAGCGAGGTCGGAGGTGATAGATAGGCTCCAGATCTGTGAGGTCACTGAGGAGAACCGACAGGAACAAAGCGGGATGCAAACAATGACTGCTTGTGGAACAGAAACGTGTTTTAGCTGTATAAGAGTGAAGACATGCCAGAGGACATTCCTGTCATATTCATTAGGTGACCGGTGTCTTCTGCAGTCAATCAATCACAGCAGTGTCGGGACAAATAATGTGTTCATAACTGCATTTATAGAATCAGGCTCACAAGCAAAGCTGGCACTGTGAAACATCGCTGACTAAAGTTTTTTAGAACTAGTTCTACGATCATATCAACCATCACCATGACAACCTCCCTACAGTTACGCTCTTACTAACCTTTCCCATGGCTCCATCCCCATGGTAACCTTCCCACAGTAACCTCACTATGATGACCTCCTGATAATATCCTTCTCCACTGAAACCTCCACATCGTTCGTATCCCTGTAATAACTGCTCATACTATTCCTCTCCATGGTAATTATTTCCACAGTAACCCCGCCCACAGTAACCCTCCCCACAGTAACCACGCCCATAGTAACCCTCCCCACGCCACCATAAACCCTCCCACAGTAACCCCGGCACAGTAACCCTCCCCACAGTAACCCTTCCCCACCTCACCATAACCCCTTCCACAGTAACCCTCCCACAGTAAACCTGCCACAGAAACCCTCCGCAGAGTAACCCCGACCACAGTAACCCATCCCCACAGTAACCCTCCCCACAGTAACCACGCCCACAGTAAACCTGCCTACAGTAACCCCGCCCACAGAAACCCTCTCCAGAGTAACCCCGGCCACAGTAACCCCTGCCACAGTAACCCATCCCCACAGTATCCACGCCCACAGTAAACCTGCCTACAGTAACCCCGCCCACAGTAACTCTTCCCAGAGAAATCGGCCCCACAGTGGCCTTGTCAACAATTTGTACCCTAAGTAACTCTTCCTCTTTGTATGTTTCAGAGACACCTTTATAAGTGCACTTTTCCTGACTAGTGGATTTTCACCCACACTCACATTAATTAATTAATTAATTAATTAATTAATTAATTAATTAATAAAACAACTCATTAATTTGCAGACGCTCTTATCCAGAGTGACATACAACACACCCAGAGCATCGTGGGGAGCAGGTGGGGGTTGGGTGCCTTACTCAAGGGCACTTCAGCCATTTCTGCTGGTCTAGGGACTTGACCCAATGCCCTTTTGTTCCCAAAACTGCTTCGTTAACCATTAGGCCATGGCGTCCCCTCACACACTAACACACTCACCCTCACACACACACTAACACACTGACCCTCACACACACTAACACACCCTCACACACACTAACACACCCTCACACATTCACCCTCACACTAACACACTCACACTAACACACTCACACTAACACACTCACACTAACACACTCACCCTCACACACACTAACACACCCTCACACACACTAACTCACCCTCACACACACTAACACACTCACACTAACACACACTCACCCTCACACACACTAACACACACTCACCCTCACACACACTAACACACCCTCACACACACTAACACACTCACCCTCACACACACTAACACACCCTCACACACACTAACACACCCTCACACACACTAACACACCCTCACACACACTAACACACTCACCCTCACACACACTAACACACCCTCACACACACTAACACACCCTCACACACACTAACACACCCTCACACACACTAACTCACCCTCACACACACTAACACACTCACACTAACACACACTCACCCTCACACACACTAACACACACTCACCCTCACACACACTAACACACCCTCACACACACTAACACACTCACCCTCACACACACTAACACACCCTCACACACACTAACACACCCTCACACACACTAACACACCCTCACACATTCACCCTCACCCTCACACTAACACACTCACACTAACACACTCACCCTCACACACACTAACACACCCTCACACACACTAACTCACCCTCACACACACTAACACACTCACACTAACACACACTCACCCTCACACACACTAACACACACTCACACACACTAACTCACCCTCACACACACTAACACACTCACACTAACACACACTCACCCTCACACACACTAACACACACTCACCCTCACACACACTAACACACTCACCCTCACACTAACACACTCACCCTCACACACTCACACTAACACACTCACCCTCACACTAACACACTCACCCTCTCACCCTCACACTAACACACTAACACACTCACCCTCACACTAACACACTCGCCCTCACACTGACACACTCACCCTCACACACTCACACTAACACACTCGCCCTCACACTAACACCCTCACACACTCACACTAACACACTCGCCCTCACACTAACACACTCACACACTCACACTAACACACTCACCCTCACACTAACACACTCACCCTCTCACCCTCACAGTAACACACTCACCCTCACACTAACACACTCACCCTCACACTGACACACTCACCCTCACACACACTAACACACTCACCCTCACCCTAACACACTCACCCTCACACTAACACACTCACCCTCACACTAAGACACACACCTTCACACTAACACACTCACCCTCACACACTCACACTAACACACTCACCCTCACACACTCACACTAACACACTCACACTAACACACACACCTTCACACTAACACAGTCACACTCACACTAACACACTCACACTAACACACTCACACTAACACTAACACACTCACCCTCACACTAACACACACACCTTCACACTAACACAGTCACACTCACACTAACACACTCACCCTCACACTAACACACTCACACTAACACACTCACACTAACACACTCACCCTCACACTAACACACTCACCCTCACACACACTAACACACTCACCCTCACACTAACACACTCACACACTCACACTAACACACTCACAGTTTAATACTTTTATTTGGATCATCACACAGGGAAGAATTGCAGATCCAAACATTATTGGAAATACTCTGTAGATTGGCAAGTGTGATCATAAAAAAAAATGAGTCTAACAATGTCTATGGATAAATATGACATCTCCGTCTCCAGATGGACAAACTACCTATTATGGCAGAAATTGAGCAATATTTAACCAGCCTCTTAGCGCTTATTTTGCATAGTCCACACAGTTGCAACCCACATAGGACAAGTTTATGTACATGCCCAAGGCTTCCAAATACAAGAACAATTAATTTGAAATTATAACCAAGGCACATAATTGACTCCACAAGTGTCTGATACTTTAGCATCTTGGTGTTAAAACAAGTAACCATGTATAAATCAAACGAGCAGCCTATTTCGATAATCATTACTGTTCTATTGCTTTCATTTATGATGGTGATATCTGGAGTATTTGGGAAGTCATTCAATTGAACATTGTCATGATTTTCAGTATTAAACCAATCCATTTGCACTGTGTTTATGCATATCTGTTCTTTCATCTACAATTTCTTTAATACTGTCAAAAACCAGGTCAACTAATCGGTCGTGCCTAGCGATGTAAAGTCCTTTGTAAAAACTACAACCATTAAAAATATGTGCTATTGTTTCAATTTGACCAGTGGAACAGTGAAAGATACAGTGCGGGTTATGATCTGAAGGATACCAGGTAGCCAGATTATATTTTGTTGGGAGGACCTGGAGGCGAGCCTTGATTGTAAAAATTAAAATGTCCTCACCAACAGAGCAGTTGCTGAGCACAGAGTGAGACAGTGCATGATCTGCAAAGGTCAAACCGGTCAATTTTCCCTGCAGATTCAGGCTGGCCCAGTGCTGTGCGCTCTGGGACCGTTTCATATGAAGGATTAAAGCCCGTGCAGGTTTTGTGGGCAGCTCCTGTTCTCCTTCGCCTTGCACGTAAGTTGCGCGTGCATATATGAATGGGTCCGTTATGATGTTATCAAAAGATGTTACTTTTGCGCCATCTAGTTTGGCCCACTCACACTCACACTAACACACTCACCCTGACATACTCACACTAACACATTCACACTAACACACTCACCCTCACACTAACACACTCACCCTCACACTAACACACTCACCCTCACACACTTACCCTCACACTAACACACTCACCCTCGCACACTCACCCTCTCACACTCACACTAACACACTCACCCTGACATACTCACACTAACACACTCACCCTCACACACTCACCCTCACACTAACACACTCACCCTCACACTAACACACTCACCCTCACACACTCACCCTCACACTAACACACTCACCCTCGCACACTCACCCTCTCACACTCACACTAACACACTCACCCTGACATACTCACACTAACACACTCACCCTCACACTAACACACTCACCCTCACACACTTACCCTCACACTAACACACTCACCCTCACACACTCACCCTCTCACACTCACACTAACACACTCACCCTGACATACTCACACTAACACACTCACACTAACACACTCACCCTCACACTAACACACTCACCCTCACACTAACACACTCACCCTCACACACTCACCCTCACACTAACACACTCACCCTCGCACACTCACCCTCTCACACTCACACTAACACACTCACCCTGACATACTCACACTAACACACTCACACTAACACACTCACCCTCACACTAACACACTCACCCTCACACTAACACACTCACCCTCACACACTCACCCTCACACTAACACACTCACCCTCGCACACTCACCCTCTCACACTCACACTAACACACTCACCCTGACATACTCACACTAACACACTCACCCTCACACTAACACACTCACCCTCACACACTTACCCTCACACTAACACACTCACCCTCACACACTCACCCTCTCACACTCACACTAACACACTCACCCTGACATACTCACACTAACACACTCACACTAACACACTCACCCTCACACTAACACACTCACCCTCACACTAACACACTCACCCTCACACACTCACCCTCACACTAACACACTCACCCTCGCACACTCACCCTCTCACACTCACACTAACACACTCACCCTGACATACTCACACTAACACACTCACCCTGACATACTCACACTAACACATTCACACTAACACACTCACCCTCACACTAACACACTCACCCTCACACTAACACACTCACCCTCACACACTTACCCTCACACTAACACACTCACCCTCGCACACTCACCCTCTCACACTCACACTAACACACTCACCCTGACATACTCACACTAACACACTCACACTAACACACTCACCCTCACACTAACACACTCACCCTCACACTAACACACTCACCCTCACACACTCACCCTCACACTAACACACTCACCCTCGCACACTCACCCTCTCACACTCACACTAACACACTCACCCTGACATACTCACACTAACACACTCACACTAACACACTCACCCTCACACTAACACACTCACCCTCACACTAACACACTCACCCTCACACACTCACCCTCACACTAACACACTCACCCTCGCACACTCACCCTCTCACACTCACACTAACACACTCACCCTGACATACTCACACTAACACACTCACCCTCACACTAACACACTCACCCTCACACACTTACCCTCACACTAACACACTCACCCTCACACACTCACCCTCTCACACTCACACTAACACACTCACCCTGACATACTCACACTAACACACTCACACTAACACACTCACCCTCACACTAACACACTCACCCTCACACTAACACACTCACCCTCACACACTCACCCTCACACTAACACACTCACCCTCGCACACTCACCCTCTCACACTCACACTAACACACTCACCCTGACATACTCACACTAACACATTCACACTAACACACTCACCCTCACACTAACACACTCACCCTCACACACTTACCCTCACACTAACACACTCACCCTCACACTAACACACTCACCCTCACACACTTACCCTCACACTAACACACTTACCCTCACACTAACACACTCACCCTCACACTAACACACTCACCCTCACACACTTACCCTCACACTAACACACTCACCCTCGCACACTCACCCTCTCACACTAACACACTCACCCTGACATACTCACACTAACACATTCACACTAACACACTCACCCTCACACTAACACACTCACCCTCACACTAACACACTCACCCTCACACACTCACCCTCACACTAACACACTCACCCTCGCACACTCACCCTCTCACACTCACACTAACACACTCACCCTGACATACTCACACTAACACACTCACCCTGACATACTCACACTAACACATTCACACTAACACACTCACCCTCACACTAACACACCCTCACACTAACACACTCACCCTCACACACTCACCCTCACACTAACACACTCACCCTGACATACTCACACTAACACACTCACCCTGACATACTCACACTAACACATTCACACTAACACACTCACCCTCACACTAACACACTCACCCTCACACTAACACACCCTCACACTAACACACTCACCCTCACACACTCACCCTCACACTAACACACTCACCCTCACACACTCACCCTCACACACTCACCCTCACACTAACACACTCACCCTGACATACTCACACTAACACATTCACACTAACACACTCACCCTCACACTAACACACTCACCCTCACACACTTACCCTCACACTAACACACTCACCCTCGCACACTCACCGTCTCACACTAACACACTCACCCTGACATACTCACACTAACACATTCACACTAACACACTCACCCTCACACTAACACACTCACCCTCACACTAACACACTCACCCTCACACACTCACCCTCACACTAACACACTCACCCTCGCACACTCACCCTCTCACACTCACACTAACACACTCACCCTGACATACTCACACTAACACATTCACACTAACACACTCACCCTCACACTAACACACTCACCCTCACACTAACACACTCACCCTCACACACTCACCCTCACACTAACACACTCACCCTCGCACACTCACCCTCTCACACTCACACTAACACACTCACCCTGACATACTCACACTAACACATTCACACTAACACACTCACCCTCACACTAACACACTCACCCTCACACACTCACCCTCACACTAACACACTCACCCTCGCACACTCACCCTCTCACACTCACACTAACACACTCACCCTGACATACTCACACTAACACACTCACCCTGACATACTCACACTAACACATTCACACTAACACACTCACCCTCACACTAACACACCCTCACACTAACACACTCACCCTCACACACTCACCCTCACACTAACACACTCACCCTGACATACTCACACTAACACACTCACCCTGACATACTCACACTAACACATTCACACTAACACACTCACCCTCACACTAACACACTCACCCTCACACTAACACACTCACCCTCACACTAACACACCCTCACACTAACACACTCACCCTCACACACTCACCCTCACACTAACACACTCACCCTCACACACTCACCCTCACACACTCACCCTCACACTAACACACTCACCCTGACATACTCACACTAACACATTCACACTAACACACTCACCCTCACACTAACACACTCACCCTCACACACTTACCCTCACACTAACACACTCACCCTCGCACACTCACCCTCTCACACTAACACACTCACCCTGACATACTCACACTAACACATTCACACTAACACACTCACCCTCACACTAACACACTCACCCTCACACTAACACACTCACCCTCACACACTCACCCTCACACTAACACACTCACCCTCGCACACTCACCCTCTCACACTCACACTAACACACTCACCCTGACATACTCACACTAACACACTCACCCTGACATACTCACACTAACACATTCACACTAACACACTCACCCTCACACTAACACACCCTCACACTAACACACTCACCCTCACACACTCACCCTCACACACTCACCCTCACACTAACACACTCACCCTGACATACTCACACTAACACATTCACACTAACACACTCACCCTCACACTAACACACTCACCCTCACACTAACACACTCACCCTCACACTAACACTAACACACTCACCCTCACACTAACACACTCACCCTCACCCTCACACTAACACACTCACCCTCACACTAACACACTCACCCTCACATACTCACACTAACACACTCACCCTCACACTAACACACTCACACTAACACCCTCACACTAACACACACCCTCACACACTCACACCCTCACACTAACACACTCACCCTCACAGTTTAGTACTTTTATTTGGATTGTCGCACAGGGAAGGATTACAGATCCAAACATTATTGGAGATATTCTGCAGATTGGCAAGTGTGATCATATAAAAATAATAAGTCCAGTAGTCTCTATGGATAAATATGACATCTCCGTCTCCAAATGGACAAGCTTCCTATTATGGCAGAAATTGAACAATATCTGGCCAGTCTCTTCGCGCTTGTTTTGCATAATCCACACAGTTGCAAGCCTCGCATGACCAGTTTATGTACATGTCCAAGGCTCCCAAATACAAGAACAATTAATTTGCAGTTATACCCAAAACCCATGATTGATTCAAGAAGTGGCTGGTACTTCAACATTTTGGCATTAAAACAAGTGTCCATATATAAATCAAAAGAGCAGCCTATTTCAACAATGGTTCCTGTTCTGTTTGTTTCATCAATGATGGTAATATCTGGAGTGTTTGGGAGATTATCCAATTGAACATTGTCATGATTTTCTGTATTAAACCAGTTGATCTGCACCGCACTGTGTTTATGCATATTTGTAGTTGCATCTAGAATGTCTTTAATGCTCTCTGAGATCAGGTCAACCAGTCGGTCGTGTCTTGCAATGTAGAGTCCTTTGTAAAAACTACAGCCATTAAAGATATGGGCAGTTGTTTCATTTTCCCTAGTAGAACAGTGAAGGATGCAGTGTGAGTCATGATTATGGGGATACCAGGTGGCCAAGTTATACTTCGTTGGGAGGACTTGGAGGCGGGCTTTGATGGTAAACGTTAATATGTCCTCACCAACGGAGCAGTTAGAGAGCACAGAGTGTGACAACGCATGATCTGCAAAGGCTAAACCCGCCAGTTTCCCTTGCAGCTTTAGACTGGCCCAGTGCTGTGCGCTCTCTGACAGCTTCATTTGGAGGATGAAGGCCCGCGCATGTTTCGCGGGCAGCTCTTGCTCACCGTCGCCTTGCACATAAGTTGCGCATGGGTAGATGAGTGGATCTGTGATTATGTTGTCATCGGGTGTAATTTTTGTGCCGTCTAGTTTGCCCCATCGCAGATGTATTCCTGTGCGGATGCAAAGATCGTTTAGATCCATCCAGTCTGACCTCACACCAAATCCGGTTGCTCTAATATCCAGTTTACCGTTGCTCTTCACCTGGAATCCTAGAAATTGAGCGTCGGCATCATACGCAACGGGAATCTTCCGTCGCTTTAGGTGTTGAAATAATGAAGCCCGGGCCATTTCTCGGATCTGTAGGTCGTCACTGTGTAGCATGTTGAGCAGGTGGCTGGTTCTGGAAGCGGTGTAGATCCATTCGATGTTGGGTACTCCCAGCCCCCCCTTCCTTTTAGACTGAAAAAGTATGTCCCTGGTTGAGTGTGTGTTTAGCCCGAACCATTGTCTTACAGTTCAGACAGTTATGTTATTGAGTTCAGTGAGGGTTTTTTGTGGGAGATGAAGATTTGCAAAAAGGTGTTGAATTTTGGACAGGGCTATTTCTCGAATGGCTTGTACTTTGAACATAACAGGTAGGGGGGCTGAGTCTATGAGTTGCAATCTACGAGTGTACTCGCTGATGAGTTCTGACTGTTGATGTTCCCAGTCACCTGCGACATTGAATTGATGGCCGAGGTAGGTGTAGGTTTCATTGCGCGAGTACACTCGTAGTGGTTGCTGTAGTAATGAAAAGGCCGGTGGTTTGTCGCGTTGCGACTGATACCAGCGGTTTCCTCCGCTGCGCCTCTCATAAAAAACAGCGCATTTAGTGGGCTTAACCTGAAGCTTTGACCACAACAAAAAATGTTCCGTGCGAGTGAGCATGTGTTGTATGACTGACTCATGTCTTGAGGCAATCTGTACGTCATCTGCATATCCCTGTACTGGACTTGGTGAGCGCACCCCTTCAGGTGCGCACTGGCCCATCCATTTCAGCCAGTTGTCGATGGCCAAAACAAAGTTGATGGCGCTCCAGGGACAGCCTGTTTTAATCCCTACTTCCAATGAGATTGGATCAGTAAGGGCCTTTCCACAGATCACCTGGGTGAAAGATGATCTGTAGACATCTGTAATAATGTTTATGTAAGCCTGGGGGAGATGTATTTCTTTTAGCGCATGTAGCATTACGCTATGGGACAGGGTGTCGAACGCATCACGGAAGTCCAGAAATACGGCATAGAATTTACTGGAATCATGTTTAAAATCATCAATTCCCGTCTTTAGGCAAAACACATGTTCATGCATGCCCTGACGGTTGATGTACGCCTTTTGATAGGGTGAAAGAATGTTATTGTCCATGAGCCAGGGCAGGATGCGTGATAGTAGGCATTTCATAAAAACTTTGTATATTGTGGGCAGCAGTGAGATGTCTCTCCATGTGGAGGGGTCTTCGGGAATATTGTCTTTTTTGGGGATCCTGTGAATAAGGGCACCCTTCCATGACTCGGGCACTTTGCCGTTTAACAGGCAGGTATTGAATATGTTTGTAAGGAGTGAGCATGATATTTCTTTTGTGGTTTTAAAAGTCTCGTATGTTGCTCCATCAGATCCGCTAGCTTTATTGTTCAGGAGAGCAGAAGTGACCTTCTCTACCTCACTTTCTGTAAAGGGCTGCGATTGTAGTTCGCTGGAAGGGGGCTGTGCCATGAAAGGTTGTTGCCACGGTACATCCTCTAGCGGCGCGCTGTCACTTTGGGTATATTTGTCAGCGTAATATTTCTGGACTATATCTACATTGCCAATGGCTGGTGGCGGGTTTGGATATTGCCCATTATTTAGGACTATTTCAGTTGCTCTTGATCTTCTGTTCTGCCACAGGAAAGAGAGTTTGTTGCGACCCACCTGTTGTTCACGCTCTGTTCTCCTGTTGGCAAGGCGAGGTTGAATGACACCTCGTATGAAGCACAGTTGCGCTTCTATCCACTCCAGGAGGCGGGTCGCGGATGTTGTGTCAGGAAGTGTTTGGTTGAAGCGTGGAAACTTTTTTAAAATACTCAGAGTGTATTTTAAAAGAGGGAATCCAAAAGGTCACTCACACTCACCCCCACACTAACACCCTCACACTAACACCCTCACCCTCACACACTCACCCTCACACTAACACACACACTCACACTAACACACTAACACACTCACCCTCACACTAACACCCTCACACTAACACCCTCACACACTCACCCTCACACTCACACACACACTCACACTAACACACTAACACACTCACCCTCACACACACACTCACCCTCACACTAACACACACACTCACACTAACACACTCACCCTCACACTCACACACTCACCCTCACACTAACACACACACTCACACTAACACACTCACCCTCACACTCACACACTCACCCTCACACTAACACACACACTCACACTAACACACTCACCCTCACACTCACACACTCACCCTCACACTAACACACACACTCACACTAACACCCTAACACACTCACCCTCACACTCACCCTCACACTAACACACTCACCCTCACACTAACACACACACTCACACTAACACCCTAACACACTCACCCTCACACTCACCCTCACACTAACACACACACTCACACTAACACACTAACACACTCACACACTCACCCTCACACTAACACACACACTCACACTAACACACTCAGACTCACACACTCACCCTCACACTAACACACACACTCACACTAACACACTAACACACTCACCCTCACACTCACACACTCACCCTCACACTAACACCCTCACACTAACACCCTCACCCTCACACACTCACCCTCACACTCACACACACACTCACACTAACACACTAACACACTCACCCTCACACTCACACACTCACCCTCACACTAACACACACACTCACACTAACACACTCACCCTCACACTCACACACTCACCCTCACACTAACACACACACTCACACTAACACACTCACCCTCACACTAACACACTCACCCTCACACTAACACACACACTCACACTAACACCCTAACACACTCACCCTCACACTCACCCTCACACTAACACACACACTCACACTAACACACTAACACACTCACACTCACACACTCACCCTCACACTAACACACACACTCACACTAACACACTAACACACTCACCCTCACACTCACACACTCACCCTCACACTAACACACACACTCACACTAACACACTAACACACTCACCCTCACACTAACACACTCACCCTCACACTAACACACTCACCCTCACACTAACACCCTCACACTAACACACTCACCCTCACACACTCACACTAACACACTCACCCTCACCCTAACACACTCACACTAACACACTCACCCTCACACCCTCACACTAACACACTCACACTAACACACTCACACTAACACCCTCACACTAACACACTCACCCTCACACACTCACCCTCACACTAACACACTCACCCTCACACACTCACCCTCACACACTCACCCTCACACTAACACACACACTCACACTAACACCCTAACACACTCACCCTCACACTCACCCTCACACTAACACACTCACCCTCACACTAACACACACACTCACACTAACACCCTAACACACTCACCCTCACACTCACCCTCACACTAACACACACACTCACACTAACACACTAACACACTCACACACTCACCCTCACACTAACACACACACTCACACTAACACACTCAGACTCACACACTCACCCTCACACTAACACACACACTCACACTAACACACTAACACACTCACCCTCACACTCACACACTCACCCTCACACTAACACCCTCACACTAACACCCTCACCCTCACACACTCACCCTCACACTCACACACACACTCACACTAACACACTAACACACTCACCCTCACACTCACACACTCACCCTCACACTAACACACACACTCACACTAACACACTCACCCTCACACTCACACACTCACCCTCACACTAACACACACACTCACACTAACACACTCACCCTCACACTAACACACTCACCCTCACACTAACACACACACTCACACTAACACCCTAACACACTCACCCTCACACTCACCCTCACACTAACACACACACTCACACTAACACACTAACACACTCACACTCACACACTCACCCTCACACTAACACACACACTCACACTAACACACTAACACACTCACCCTCACACTCACACACTCACCCTCACACTAACACACACACTCACACTAACACACTAACACACTCACCCTCACACTAACACACTCACCCTCACACTAACACACTCACCCTCACACTAACACCCTCACACTAACACACTCACCCTCACACACTCACACTAACACACTCACCCTCACCCTAACACACTCACACTAACACACTCACCCTCACACCCTCACACTAACACACTCACACTAACACACTCACACTAACACCCTCACACTAACACACTCACCCTCACACACTCACCCTCACACTAACACACTCACCCTCACACACTCACCCTCACACACTCACCCTCACACTAACACACACACTCACACTAACACACTCACCCTCACACCCTCACACTAACACACTCACACTAACACCCTCACACTAACACACTCACACTAACACACTCACCCTCACACACTCACCCTCACACTAACACACACACTCACACTAACACACACACTCACACTAACACACTCACCCTCACACTAACACACTAACACACTCACCCTCACACTAACACCCTCACACTAACACACCCTCACACTAAGACACTCACCCTCACACACTCACACTAACACACTCACCCTCACCCTAACACACTCACACTAACACACTCACCCTCACACACTCACACTAACACACTCACACTAACACACTAACACACTCACACTAACACACTCACCCTCACACTAACACCCTCACACTAACACACTAACACACTCACCCTCACACACCCTCACACTAACACACTCACCCTCACACTAACACACACTCACCCTCACACTAACACACTCACACTAACACACTCACCCTCTCACCCTAACACTAACACACTCACCCTCACACACTCACACTAACACACTCCTGCACCTGCATCGCTAAATCACTTCTGGATAAAGTGCAGCATCGAGCTCAGGGACGATTGATGAACTCTCGAACCCCGAGTGACAGAAAGAGCTTTACCTCCTTCAGCTGAAAATAAGATCTCTCTCTCTCTCTCTCTCTCTGGTGGCTGCAGGACCTCAAATCGAATCTGCAGAGCAATGAGACGAGACGAACATGTCGCTGGTGTGAATGAAAATGAATGAGAGATGTTGCATCGGGCAATTTCAGTCCTGTTTGTATCTCTCAGGATAAATGAGAAGTAAACACACAGATACACTCATTAAAAATTGAAAACACATGAAAACATATTTATCATCAATATTCAAGTTGAGAAAATCTGTAATAATAATAATAATAATAATAATAATAATAATAATACCAACCTGACTAAAACAATAAAATAAAAATAAAGTTGCAGTGTTTGTGGCTGCGGATTCTTGGTGCTGAGGTGGAGCTGAGAGACACAGAGCTGAGCTGCAGCCTCATGAGAAATCAATAAAACATGACATTTTGAGAGCGTTAGCTCCAGCACAGCTTTAAATAATCTCTCTAAAATCCCCGTCCTGTCCACCAAATCTTCCTCTGATTTAAGTTAGGCAGTTAAGTCGGCCTTTGCTGAGTGGAGTTAGTTTAATGCTAATGAGGTGGATAATTTTACAGACACGTCACAACTAATAGTGTGTAAAAGGAGCATAGATTAAAAACACACTGCATTTCACCACCACCACTGAATGAAGTAGTTTCTGACCTTTTTAACAATCTGA
Organism: Neoarius graeffei; assembly: GCF_027579695.1. NCBI lineage: Eukaryota > Metazoa > Chordata > Actinopteri > Siluriformes > Ariidae > Neoarius > Neoarius graeffei. The sequence goes on along the minus strand of NC_083580.1, from coordinate 1,006,320 downwards.
ATTTGATCTACAACATATTTTTTTGCACACGTGGAGAAAAGTGCATTTCACATTGCCTGATATAAAAACATTATCGCATACTCCATCACCATCAGTGTATTCAGACAGACCGCTACGTTCACTGATCACACTTCATGCAAAAACAGGGGATGTTTTACACACACACACACACACACACACACACACACACACACACACACACACACACACACACACACACACAAGCGATTAGACGTAAATTTTAAGTTATAGCTTAAAGAGCTTAAAGCTATGTGCCTGTGTTGAAATTGTGTTAAACGCTATACAATATTTTATTAACAGCATTCATGACTGTTGTGTAGCGTTCATACTGAAATCATCACATACGCCTTTAAAGACAGACATTCTTAACACAGTAATATTTATTTTTTATATTAAAAATGTGGATCATTTCTATCGTATGATTTAACCTTGTTTTTAAGCCACGCCCCCTACATGATTGTGATGTATGAAACCCTTGATGAGTGGCTGATAGCTGACAGTGTCACCTTCATGTCACACTGGAATTTCTACCATCCAAACTGTAAAAAAGGCATTTCTGTTTTCATGGATAAACCCATAATCAGAGTGTGACATCATATTATAAACAAATACAACTGGCTGCTTCCACACTGAATTCAGAGAATAAAAAGTTGATATCAAACATTTCCTGTCACTTTCTCAGAGTAAACTGTTCTTCCAGTTCCTGTCTGAGACGTTAGAACTTTATGTTATGGATTTGCATAGAAACGGCCAAAAACAGCACGAGCAGACGAACAACTCCGAGCCAGCGCGATTTCAACATCGTCTTTAGTGACGATGCTAAAACTGGAGGCCTTCAGCTTCCATTCATTTCAACTACACGCAAAAAAAATAAAGAAGTAAACTTCAGCTTTTCAGCAGTGAGTCCTGCAGTAACGTTAAATTCATCACATCTCTCATTCGTACAGTTTAACATCCTCAGAATGTACATCACTGCGTAAAATCTTCAGCTGAAACAGATTAAAGTGTAATTTATGAGGAACAGAAAGAGACTCCAACGATTCTAATCCAGAGAGAAAAGACAAGATCAGACTGGAGACTCGGCTCCAAAAGTCAGACTCGAAAAAGCCTGGCCTGATTTTTTCCCTCACTGCATGTTCACCTTTAGAACCTTCATATATGGATACGTCATTATTTAAAATGTAAATGCTATTTTTATATCAATCTTTTTATCAATTAAAATCTACTTAGTGTTCCTTAAAATGAGTGAATTTCTGTATTTTGATGAAAAGATGATTTCACAGTCAGTACAGGACCTTTGATGACGTGACGTTCTGATGTGATGATGTTCGTACTGTGAAAGAATTATATAATTAATGAACAGATGCGCAGCTTACGAACAGGCAAGGCAGGCAACTGCTTGGGGCCCCCTGGCCCAGGGGCCCCCTGAGAGTCGGGGCCTGAGGGCTTATTTATTTTGTTCTTTATTGTTTTTATTGTTCTTTACCATTGTATTTAGACATTTGGAATTTAAAAAACTTTGGTTTCATACATTTCTCGTTGGTGTCAGATTATTTATAACATATTGGTGATGAACACTGGTCAGAAGCATAGTTCGAATTACGGGGGTACTGGGGGGTACTGGGGGGTACTATACCCCCCAATGAAGATCCAGTACCCCCCAAAGAGACAAAAATATAAGTTTTGGGGGGGTCCGATATTTTTTTCTGATATTGTGAAAAGGAATATATAATTCAAACCAACTCCCATTCGGCATTCTTATTGTAGGAACATTTTAATGTAAATCGATTTCAGACAGACACCCCTATTGTGGACCGTACCATTTTTAGTCACCGCAGTGCTCGAACGCGCTTGAAGCAACAGCTTCTAGTCCACACCGTATTCAGCTGATTCATCAGATACAGTCCATGGGTTTGCAGCAATTTATACAGTCTGTGGTTTGCAGCAGAAGACGTGCATTGGTAATGTTAGTTGCTAACCAACTTTTAGCCTGTTGAAAGTGTTATTTTACAACTTTCATTTATTAAAGTGATTTGTTCTTCTTTCAGCTCATGTCACGTCTTTATACGTTGAATTACTTACCCACTGAGGCCAGAAGGCTACAGTGGACGGACGTTAACGTTAGTTACCAACGTTAGTTAGCAAGATAAGCTAAGTCTCTATTTAAATCAAGCTTATTACAGTGTGGTATAGAAACGATTCTCATTTCAAAGAAGAACTCTATATGTTTCCATTCTCATTTTATCATGAATAAATTGTGCCCTTCTGAAATTCATTTGGCACATAGGCCCATCCTGTGTGTGTGATTAGGCACAAGAAGTTCTGATGTAGGCCGAGCTAAGCCTATGCAAAATTACAATCAGAACCTCTGGGGGCAACATAAAAAGAGCCAGGTAGTAGGCGAGCCTAGGCAAAATAGCCTAGTACATATGCTAGTATTTCAGTTTGTTTTCTATTGTTTTTACTTACATTCCTTTTGTATTATTTTTAAGATATTCATAGTTTCATCTGAGTACCCTGTTTGAGTTTATTCACAGAGACAGTAGGCCAAACATGAGGAAAAGAAAAGGGCCAGACATCAGGCATTTTTTGGTGCTAAAAGAGTAAGTAGTAAATATTAGCACTAAGATCTACAGACAATTACAGTACAAGTGTAGGTGCAGTTCGGTTTTATACACTGTTCATGTGAATAAAGAAAATGGGTTCCCAGCAGACAGGAGAGACACAGCAGGACGAAAGAGAGCAAGACATTCAGCAGGACTGTTCTGCATGTGTCTATATACTGTATGTGACTCATTTGTAGTGTTGATACCCAGTTTGTTCTGACAAAGAAGGTTATCAGGTTGTACTGCTGTTTTTCTTCTGTGGTAGTACTGTATGGTTTGTCATGCTTCTTAATGACATTAAAAATTATTGTTCAGTTATTGTGTTGAGTTACTGACACCGACTTCCATAGACGAGACGGGACAGGACCGGGGGGGGGGGGGGGGGGGGGGGGGGGTTGATATGATAGTGGACCATGATGGTACCCCCTAATTATGGTGGGGTAATTCGCACTCTGGTCAGAAGGGCCCCCTGGAAATGTTTGCTTGGGGCCACAACAGACTCTAGAATCGCCTCTGTTAATGATGTTAATGAAAGATGGAAACATTTAGTTTATAAAACCTGAGCTTGGTTTGATGACTTGTACTTTTTTCCTCAGGACAAAAAATTATCCATTTTTTATTTTTTTGTACAAATCTGAACGGAAAGGGACTCGTCTGTTTATGAGTCTGAAATACTGAGTCTATCATACTGAAAAGGAATTAAAAATAAAATATATTTCGATGTACGTAGAGAATAAACTGAAAGCTAAACAAACAAGAGCATTTCATTGACTTCACCTGTGTGATACTGCATGTGATTTTACACACCAAGCGTCTGATCAGGCAGGAAGGAACAACTTTCATCAAAATAAACAAATCATTTTAAAAAGCTGGTAATAAAAAAGTACAGAGGAATAAGTACATGGAGTATTTTCAGAGGTAAATGATTGAATCCCAGATGTACTATTCCAGATGTTTTGATGAATATGTGGCACTGATGAAAGGTCAGTACACTCGCTCACACACAAGCTCATAAAAAGTGTGGAGCAGAACTGAGAAACTTTATCGTCTTCATTCATTTTATTTTGTACTAAAACTGAAACACAATATTGAATGTAAGGTCTGTTTCATATGCCAACGTTAACGTGAGTTGACGTGAGTCTTTGGGCTGAAACCCCCTGCGTATGAACGGAAACATCAATGAAAACACCTGCTGTTGTTAACACACGCTCCTGTTGTACATCCTCCACATGGTCCTGCGTTACTGTGGTGGTTATAAAGTTCAACTTGGTTACACATCACTGCTGAGACACCAGAGATCCTGAACCTCTGCTGCTCTCAGACCTGCTCGATCCGTCCTGATGCCCTACTTCTGGCTGAGGTTCTCATCACATCGCTCCTGTGGAGGACGGCCCCATATGGACAGTCTAAAGACACACTTAGAAGACACTCTGGACTCGTACAGTTCTGCTCCGATGGTTTCGGACGACAATCACCATGATAACTTTAGGACTGCAGTCGTCATGAACAGTTTTACACTCAAGTCTCCATCAATGAACAGTTTATAACGTCAACAAAACAGACTTCCTGTTAAACTGTAATGAGTTTCCTGTTTTCACAGTTGTACTTTGTGACTGTATAGGACACAGTTATAGAAGCGAGTGATTTATAATCACGCTGTCTGTAATCACCCAGACGAGGATGGGTTCCCTTTAGAGTCTGGTTCCTCTCAAGATTTCTTCCTCGTGTCGTCTGAGGGAGTTTTTCCTCACCACCGTCGCCTCAGACTTCATCATTAGGCATAAATACATTTATTTAAAATGTATAATTTTCTGTAAAGCTGATTTGCAATAATGTCTGTTGTTAAAGGTGCGATTCAAATAAACTGACCTGACTCAGTACTCAGAAGGGAGAAGAAGTGACTTTAATACTTGTTCCTTTAACATTTCCTTTGTTTGTTAGGACTAACAGAGCCATGTGGTTTCTTGCCCGGGATTTTAAGTCGCTGTGTGATCAGAGTGCAGAGTCAGTGATATATCACACACACACACACACACACGTTTATATCAACGGACCAGCTTTGTGTTCCACGTGCATTCGGCACCTTCTTCTTCTTATTATTATTATTATTTTTTTTTTTTTAAACAGAAATGTCGATTGGACTTTATGGCTTCTGCATTAGTGAGTCAGTCAAAAAATACTTTAGATTTCAAGGCGTTTTTTACAGCAAAAAATTCAATGTTACAGAAAAACGTTTGTCAGTAAAGAAAGCGACATATTACATCACAGAGCAGTTTTCAGAATAACGACAGGAAGCTGGCTGTGGAGTCGAGAGTCCGAGTCTCCAACATTCTCAGGAAACCTTCCTGCTGGTTTCTTGATCAAACCCCTTGGTCTAAAGTGCACCTGAGACTGACGTCACTCTAAATACTGACTTTGTTTGCAGGCTTTTATTTTTGGACTCTTATTAATGAAAGATGGTGAGTTTCCTGTGTCAGATATTAATGTTTGAACACTGATGGAATAAAAACATTCCTCTGTAACTCACTCAGGCTTCGGGACGTGACGCATCTGCTCTGGTTGTGTTTTTCGATCAGCGTCAGTGTGTAGCTCAGTGTGGCCTTTGTGCTGCAACACTCTCTCTCTCTCTCTCTCTCTCTCTCTCTCTCTCACACACACACAGAGAGAGAGAGGTTTGGTGAGGAGACGTGAGGTCCTGTGGGTTCACACCGATGGCCGCTCGACCGTGAGGGAGTGTGTGTTCGTTTCATCCGTCTCCTGCTCTGTGGTCTGTTTCTCCCCGAGGCAGCTCGAGTCCTCACGCTGACAGCTGAGCAACTGCTGCTGTGACGGCGTGAAAACTGCAGCATGTGAAGCTTTAGCTCTTCAAATCATCATATAACAGACATTCAGTAATAAAAATCACATAAAAATAACAACACTGTAACATTAATAAGACAAACATCAAACAAGAAGAAGATAAAAATAACAATATTAATATAAGAAATAATAAAAATGTAGCATTGTGACTAAAAATGTAACAATAAGACAAAAAAATCAATGCAACATTAAGCACAAAAAAATTCCTTAATGAGAAATAAAATTAATAAATATTAAATAAGCAAGAAATAAAAATGTAACAAGACAAAAAATACCAGTAATAATAATAATAACAATACCAAGAATACAAAGAATAATATAACATTAATAAAAAATTCAAAAAAATTGTAAGCATAAATAAATATTTTTAAAAAATTATGAAAAAGGGAAAAAAACAATAATATAACATTAAGAGGAATTAAAAATAGTATGAATACAATTTAAAATAATAATAATAATAATAATAATAATAATAATAAGAATAAGAAGAAGAAGAAGAAGAAGAAGAAGAAGAAATTAATTACAACCCCAATTCCAAAAAAAGTTGGGATGCTGTGTAAACTGTAAATAAAAACAGAATGCGATAATTTGCAAATCCTGGAAACCCTATATTTTATTGAAAATAACACAAAGACAACATATCAAATGTTGAAACTGAGAAATTTTATTGTTTTTTGAAAAATATATGCTCATTTTGAATTTGATGTCAGCAACACATTTCAGAAAAGTTGGGACAGGGGCATGTTTACCGCTGTGTTGCATCACCTCTACTTTTAACAACAATCTGTAAATGTTTGGGAACTGAGGAGACAAATTGCTGTAGTTCTGAAAGAGAAATGTTGTCCCATTCTTGCCTGATATACAATTTCAGTTGCTCAAAAGTTCAGTGTCTCCTTTGTCATATTTTGCACTTCATAATGCGCCAAATGGTTTAAATGGGAGACAGGTCTGGACTGCAGCAGGCCAGTTTAGCACTGGGACTCTTTTACTACAGTGCCATGCAGTTGTAATATGTGCAGAAAGCGGTTTGGCGTTGTCTTGCTGAAAGAAGGAAGGCCTTCCCTGAAAAAGATTTAGTCTGGATGGCAGCATATTGCTCTGAAACGTGTTTATATCATTCAGCATTAATGATGCCTTCCCAGATGTGCAAGCTCCCCATATGCCATGTGCACTAATGTCCCCTCATACCATCACAGATGCTGCTTTGATATATTGTCTTTGTACTATTTTCAGTGAAATATAGGGTTTCCATGATTTGTAAATCTTCACATTCTGTTTTTATTCATGTTTAACACAGCGCCCCGACTTTTTTGGAATTGGGGTTGTAATTAATTAAATAAATAAAAATGTAACATTATGAAAACAAACAAACCAACAGTACGAGTTTTTGCTCTGATTGAGACTCAAAAACAAAACAAACACGACAGAAAGGCTTGTGCTCACTTTCCTACAGATAAAAGTGTGAGAGCTGGAACCTTACAGGAACATTTATAAAGGTTATATAACCACAGAACCACAGCCTGAGAACCGGGGAACTGTACAGACATGGAGTCGAGACTGGACTCAGACAGGAGAAAGTGGACGGATGTGTCACTGTTCACTGAAATCTCCTCCTCCTCATCTCTCTTTTATTCTCTTACGTAACTCTCTGATCTGCAGAGCGGGATTTAAGGCCGATTTATTCAGGAGGAAAAAAACCTCACAGTCGCCACATCATGGTTTTCTCTCTTTTTCTCTTCACCTTCAGCTGCCTTTCAGCTCTCACACGGACAGCAAAGCCACGGGGCACTTTTCTTTCAGGAATGATTTCATGCTATTAATTTTCTGTTTTGTATAGCAGCAGCTCTGACAGCAGTGCAGCTGCAAAATAAAATAAGGAGACATTTATTTCACCTTTACGGAAGGAGTCTCCAGTGTCAGAGATGAAGCTGGACCTTTAAGTTTTGCGACGTCTTCAGGACAGAGGAGTTTGCACTTCTTTACAGTTTCTCAGGAACACAACAAGCTGCATTTGTCTTTTTATTTATTTTGGCTTATTATTAACTCCTAAATTCTAGTTGTAACTCTTTCTGATGCTTCTTCTGATGATAGCACTCCGCAGTACGGTTCTACCTTTAACGGTTCTCTGAGAGGGACAGCTGAAGAAAGCTGAAGTCTATAGAACGTTGCATTTGAAAGAATATTAATAACTTTGTATGAAGGACGATTTAAACCTCTCAGGATGCTCACTAACACTCAAGGGGGGAGTGAAGTAGCAAGTGGGAATCAGTGATGATGAAATCAGGAGGAACTGTGCAGGAGGAAAGTGAAGTGGAGTGTGGAGGGAGAACTTAGTGGTCTGTTCCAGAGCTCATGGGAGAGGAGAGTGTGATGTAATTTTTACCTCCACCAAGGAGGTTATGTTTTCGGTAGCGTTGGTTTGTTTGTTTGTTGGTTTGTCTGTTAGCAACATTACGGAAAAAGTTATGAACGGATTGCTCTGAAATTTTTTCCAGAGGTGTGACTGGGCACAAGTAACAATCCATTAAATTTTGGCGGTGATCCGGATCACCTTCTGGATCCCGGAATTTTTTAAAGGATTCTTGGCGGAGGTCTGCGCTCTCCAAATGCTTTTCTAGTACAACTTACTTTGCCAACTTCACTTTATTGGAATTCCTGAGGGCAGATTTCTTCACCAGAGGTTTGATTGAGAGAAACTCATCACCATCACCTTCACTAAATATCACAGAACTCTTTCAAAAAAAAAAATCAGAACACAGCAACAAACACGTCTTTACCACAGCACATGTCTGTTGATTTAAATATATCATCACCTGTAAGCGTAAAGATTTGGAAGGAGTTATATATTTTGTTAATTTATTAATATGTATATATTTGAATATGGCCGGCATGGTGGTGTAGTGGTTAGCGCTGTCGCCTCACAGCAAGAAGGTCCTGGGTTCGAGCCCCGTGGCCGGCGAGGGCCTTTCTGTGCGGAGTTTGCATGTTCTCCCCATGTCCGCGTGGGTTTCCTCCGGGTGCTCCGGTTTCCCCCACAGTCCAAAGACATGCAGGTTAGGTTAACTGGTGACTCTAAATTGAGCGTAGGTGTGAATGTGAGTGTGAATGGTGGTCTGTGTCTATGTGTCAGCCCTGTGATGACCTGGCGACTTGTCCAGGGTGAACCCCGCCTTTCACCCGTAGTCAGCTGGGATAGGATCCAGCTCGCCTGCGACCCTGTAGAACAGGATAAAGCGGCTACAGATAATGAGATGAGATGAGATGAGATATTTGAATATTTAAAACCACATGCGCATAACCAGAACAATGATGATGTTTTAAACCCCGTAAAGCCTCCTTATGATTTTTGGGCAGATGTGAGCAACTGTATTACATTCAATAACACTTATTAATCACCATTATTCCAACAACCAATCATTGATCACCATTATTCCCAATAACCAATCACTGGTCACCATTATTCCAACAACCAATCATTGATCACCATTATTCCCAATAACCAATCACTGATCACCATTATTCCCAATAACCAATCACTGATCACCATTATTCCCAATAACCAATCACTGATCACCATTATTCCCAATAACCAATCACTGATCACCATTATTCCCAATAACCAATCACTGATCACCATTATTCCAACAACCAATCACTGATCACCATTATTCCCAATAACCAATCACTGATCATCACTGTTCCCCTCACTGTCTGTGTTCCTGATAGAAATCCTAGAGTTTGTTTGTGGAAAACTCACCAAATGTCTTTGTTCTTTAAGAAATCATTTATAATCTATTCTTTTCTATTTTAGTAAAATGTCTGATGACCTGCTTTGATGTGTAAATGATCATGATTATTCAATGAACATGCAAATTAGTTCATGATGTCATCTGCCAACTTGTTTTGACTTTTAATCTTCTATGAGTGACTTTTTCCTGAAACGAGTCTGAAACAGCTCGGCGTCACGACGCAAAGCATCATAATCACATTCAGTACCTTCTGTAAAGTCACAGCTTCAGTGTGTGTGAAATCCTGAGGGCGTTTTCTCTCCAGCTCTGGAGGAACTCATCAGTCTCACGTTCTTCAGTTGTCACAAGTTTCCTCTTCAAATCTGGCTCAGGTTTAAAGATCAGTCTGTAAAGTTAACGTCAGTGATCGCGTCCCTGCACACAGTCCAAGACGGATTCTCAGTATCGGATCAGAAACCTTCACTTTTAATCCACAGGCCCTGTGCAGCTGAAAATTCATATTTACAGTGGTGCTTGAAAGTTTGTGAACCCTTTAGAATTTTCTATATTTCTGCATAAATATGATCTAAAACATCATCAGATTTTTACACAAGTCCTAAAAGTAGATAAAGAGAACCCAGTTAAACAAATGAGACAAAAATATTATACTTGGTCATTTATTTATTGAGGAAAATGATCCAATATTACATATCTGTGAGTGGCAAAAGTATGTGAACCTCTAGGATTAGCAGTTAATTTGAAGGTGAAATTAGAGTCAGGTGTTTTCAATCAATGGGATGACAATCAGGTGTGAGTGGGCACCCTGTTTTATTTAAAGAACAGGGATCTATCAAAGTCTGATCTTCACAACACATGTTTGTGGAAGTGTATCATGGCACGAACAAAGGAGATTTCTGAGGACCTCAGAAAAAGCGTTGTTGATGCTCATCAGGCTGGAAAAGGTTACAAAACCATCTCGAAAGAGTTTGGACTCCACCAATCCACAGTCAGACAGATTGTGTACAAATGGAGGAAATTCAAGACCATTGTTACCCTCCCCAGGAGTGGTCGACCAACAAAGATCACTCCAAGAGCAAGGCATGTAATGGTCAGCGAGGTCACAAAGGACATCAGGGTAACTTCTAAGCAACTGAAGGCCTCTCTCACATTGGCTAATGTTAATGTTCATGAGTCCACCATCAGGAGAACACTGAACAACAATGGTGTGCATGGCAGGGTTGCAAGGAGAAAGCCACTGATCTCCAAAAAGAACATTGCTGCTCATCTGCAGTTTGCTAAAGATCGCATGGACAAGCCAGAAGGCTATTGGAAAAATGTTTTGTGGACGGATGAGACCAAAATAGAACAATTTGGTTTAAATGAGAAGCGTTATGTTTAGAGAAAGGAAAACACTGCATTCCAGCATAAGAACCTTATCCCATCTGTGAAACATGGTGGTGGTAGTATCATGGTTTGGGCCTGTTTTGATGCATCTGGGCCAGGACGGCTTGCCATCATTGATGGAACAATGAATTCTGAATTATACCAGCGAATTCTAAAGGAAAATGTCAGGACATCTGTCCATGAACTGAATCTCAAGAGAAGGTGGGTCATGCAGCAAGACAACGACCCTAAGCACACAAGTCGTTCTACCAAAGAACGGTTAAAGAAGAATAAAGTGAATGTTTTGGAATGGCCAAGTCAAAGTCCTGACCTTAATCCAATGGAAATGTTGTGGAAGGACCTGAAGCGAGCAGTTCATGTGAGGAAACCCACCAACATCCCAGAGTTGAAGCTGTTCTGTACGGAGGAACGGGCTAAAATTCCTCCAAGCCGGTGTGCAGGACTGATCAACAGTTACCGCAAACGTTTAGTTGCAGTTATTGCTGCACAAGGGGGTCACACCAGATACTGAAAGCAAAGGTTCACATACTTTTGCCACTCACAGATATGTAATATTGGATCATTTTCCTCAATAAATAAATGACCAAGTATAATATTTTTGTCTCATTTGTTTAACTGGGTTCTCTTTATCTACTTTTAGGACTTGTGTGAAAATCTGATGATGTTTTAGGCCATATTTATGCAGAAATATAGAAAATTCTAAAGGGTTCACAAACTTTCAAGCACCACTGTAGATCCTGAAACTGTCCAAGTCGAACCCACAGAGTAAACCTCTGTTTAGAGTTTTGGTTTTAATTCATCAGAGTTCAGCTCTATAGACGGGTCTGACATGGGGCTCACAAATCAGATCTAAACCACCACCTCCAAACACAAACACCCACCTTTAAACCTGGAAAATAGGGGCAGAAAATACCGACTGAAGACTCAGAGTGTTTTTTTTTCTTTCCTGTTAAATGTAATATGATTAGAAAAGTGACGGAGATTCTGGAACATTTCCAGCCAGACATTTTTCATAAATGAATTCTCACATCCACATTGATGTTTTTTTTCCTTCAACTATGAATAAAGTTGTGATTTTGTGTGTGTGTGTGTGTGTGTGTGTGTGTGTGTGTGTGTGTGTGTGTGTGTGTGTAAAATTCCATTCACTGTATGTCTGTGTGTTTACTGGAACCATGGCAAAGTGAAGTTTTATCAGATATCCTTTATCTTTCTAAACCTTTACATCTTTCTCTGCTTTTCACAGTAAATCAACTCACATTTATTCTCATATGTCACTGTTTCCTGAAACAGTTTATGTGTAAATAAATTTTTTTTTAAACTGGTTTTTGCATTAAAACTGCTCTGAGTAACACCGAGTAAAAATGACCAACTCTCTCTCGGTGAAGCTCGAGATGTTCTGATCACTCAACAGAAAGACGACAGGAGCTTTAAGTACTCAATAAATCCCTGTTCTTTAACTTTACATCATTAGATGTGGCTGCCAGTCACATGCTCACGCGCACACACACACACACACACACACACACACACACACACACACACACACACACACACAGAAAGTAAACTGCAAGTTCTGCAAGAAAGAAAGTGACACTGTCGTGATGTTTAAGGTTAAGTCGGCTGTGAGTCCGTTTTCACACACAGGACTGAGGCAATAAAAACACACAACTGGTGGCAATAATAACGATAGCTAACGAGCTCGCCATGATGATTCAACTCTAATCTGTAGGTAATTGGATTATACTGCAAAAATTAAAAATGAATTAATTATTTACTCAGCACTAAATAAATGTGTACACCACTCACACACAGTGCTGATGTACAGTAAATGTGAAATAAGTTTAAATGAGTCATAAACGCTCTGTGTGTGTGTGTGTGTGTGTGTGTGTGTTACAGTGAAACACTGAGTGACGGTGTGATGTGATGAAGCCATCACTGTTTTATCATCACAACACATCCACAAGTGTTTTATTCCTCTTATACTACAGTGATTTACCAAACATTACAGTGTTTTGTTTATTAAAGAACGCCACATCATACTTTTTATCTGCTTGTAGTTGCATTTTTTTTAAGACACATCTGCTAAAGTCATCACACCAGATGGAATAACGGACCCCTTCAATATAGATACAGATGTCCTACAAGGTTGCACCATTTTTGTTTATCATATGTCTTGACTATGCCTTAAGATCTTCAGTCAGTGATCGAGATGGACTCACTCTTCACCGCTGTCGTAGTCGTCGCCATCCTGCGGAAGTTCTGTCTGACCTCGACTATGCAGGTGACATAGCACTTCTTGAGGACTCAATCAAAGCCACACAGCCAGACCCGTTGCAACAAGGTAGGCAGACTTGGCAATTGCCTAGGGCCCCAGCCCTCAAAGGGCCCCCGCTGCCGAACGACTGGTTATGTATTCAATAGCAATGACAACTTTTTGAGTGCGGCAGCGCAGCGCCTAATGACACTTGTTGAAATACCCTAGTTCCAAGGGGGCCCCCTAATGCACAACAGCGCCTCCCTACATGCTTTGGCCGAAAAGTGTAATGACAGTCTGTTGTCAACCCCTCAATGCCCATCTCCGTCCAGTCAAGTGGTTGCAGAGCTCCGCGGCAAAAACAAAACAAAATCAAATATGAAGCGAAATTACCCCTCAGGGAGCCAGAAGAGAAAGAAGAAAAGGGAAGAGGAAGACAGAAAAAAACCAAGACACTGGTAAGTGAGAATGTACACACACATTAATACCAAGCAGGTCGACAAGCAAATTTGGTAGCTAGCTTACGTTAATGGTAGTTATCTTGTAGACAGTGTTTATAACAGTGATGTAAACGTTGTCATGCACAACAGGCTTACAAACTTGCAAGGACTGGCTAAAAATTCTAATATGTGCCACACAAATAGGTGAAAGACTGTCAACTTCTCCCACATTAACTTATTGTGTTTATCAAAATGTCATAGTCAGAGTTAGTTTCAGCGAGCTGCATGGCTTTCATCAGAAGTAGCTAGTGTGTCGTGAGCAGGAATGGAGTAGGACAGGGGATGGCTCACAAGAAAGCTCTTTTTTACATAAATAGCCTATTTATGTAAAAAAGTGGCACTGATGTCAATTGAATGTGATGTCCGCAGGTCTTTGGACATGGAGGGTATTGTGGCTGCCTTTGCTGAAGCCAAAGCCCGCAAGCAGCAGTTTTAGACATTTTGCCCATGATTCTAGTTGTGTATTCTCAAATTTTTATGTGTTTTTCTATACCTTTTGCACTTTTCTGTGTGTGCTCGTTCTTATTAAGATTCTTATTCATGTTTATAATCATTTAATCACCATTTGAAGTTATTTCTACTTGTGTATATACTGTAAATATTTAGTGTTGTGTTATTTGCACATTTTATATTACTTTGTCTTATTTTCATATTTTATATATATATATATATATATATATATATATATATATATATATATATATATATATATATATATATATATATATATGTGTGTGTGTGTGTGTGTGTGTGTATTTTGTCTATTCTTGTGTTTAATTGGGTTTGATAATTATTTATAATAATGTAAAGAGTTCATTTATTAAGTAAAAATTGTAAGAATGATTACAATATGTGTGATGTTTATTTATTAAGTCTTCAGTGGGTAGGCGGCCATAAGACCTTTCGTCGAGGGGGGGATAATTATGGGCCCCAGATCCCCCTTTGCCTAGGGCCCCCAAATAGCTTGAAACGGGCCTGCACACAGGACCTACTTATCAGGGTGGAGAATGTTTGCCAGGATATCACTCTGTTCCTCAATGCCCCAAAGACGAAATATATGCACCTGAATCCTTCTTCACACAATCTGTTGCTTTCTTCAGATGGCTCCACAGTCAAATGCATTGATGACTAAGTATCTAGGTGGCTACACCAACACTCAACACAACATGGACGTCTGAATTGGCCAAGCTTGGAGCGCACTCCACTCACTACAAAAAATCTGGACCGCTCCCATCAAAAACAAACACAAAGACCAAAGTATTTCAAGCACGTGTTGAAACGCTACTCTTATATGGTTCTGAGTCCTCGACACTGAATGCTGCTCGTAGAAAGAATTTAGACGGCACATACACAAAGATGCTGCGTTTCATTTATGGCATCTCTTGGAGAGGATCATATCTCAAACAAAGTGTTATATGGTTCACTCCAGCCTGTCTCCACCATCATGCAAAAGCGACGATTGGCATTAGCTGGACACGTCATCCATAGTAATGAACCTACTGGCAAACTTCTTCTCTGGGAACCAGATACACGAAGGAGAATTGGTCATCCTTATGTGACTTTGAAGAAAATCATAGAAATGGAAACACATTTTGATTGTGAAGAACGGAAAGCCACAATGACAGATAAGAATTTTTGGCGCTCCAACTTCATCATGGTTTCACCGTCGCCTCAAGGCATCGGATGGGTCAAGTTGCATTTTAATGGTGTGGAATGTCAGTGAAACAAGTTATGTCCTGTTATCACTGAGGTTACTGCAGCTATAAACACGCCATCCGTCAGCTGTGATGTCGAGCTGACACTGGAGACTCCTTCCAGAAATGTGAACGTTATGTAAAAGTGTCCTTACTTTAAGAAAACATCCTGATCAGTGGAGTGTCTGCTGGACACGCCCCTGTGAATGAGCCGCTGTTGCTATAGAAACCATAACGTATCAGAACGAGTGCATTAATATAAACCTGCACCGCTGTCAGAGCTGCTGTTAGAGAGAATTAATCAACACCTTCCTTTCTGACCAATAAGAGTCCAGGATTCAGCAGCAGTGTGGATGAAATGCTGAAATTTCTCAGAGTGAAATGGAGAAGTGAGAGAAGGTCATGGATGTGTGAGAGGAATCGGACAGGCGTGGGTTAAATCAGAACCGGAGTGCTTCAGAACGGCGCTGGAGAGGAACCAACGGCTGTCAGTCCTGACAAACCGACGCTGTGACAGAGAAGCCAGCAGAGCGTCGTCTCTCTCCTCCGGGAGTCAGGGCCGAGCCGTGATTGACGTTCAGAGCAGCAGGAACATTTCACTCGCCACTTTCTCACTCTCCTGTCTTATTAAGTCTGAGATGTTTCCCTCCTGCCTCGGTTTACCCTCCACCACCTGCACTTTCCCAACTTTTCTTCTCCTTCTGAACCGGATTGATGTTTCACTGTGATTGGAGGTGAAGAAAAGCAACAGTGACACGGTGACACAGGGAGATGAATGAACCTTGACAGAGAACTTTTTTTTATTTTAGGTGAACAAACTTTCTTTTCGTTTTGCACAAAGGGATGAACCTTCACCCATAAGATCCTACACTAAAAAAGTAAGACTCGATCACGCCAATTTGGAGACGTTTTCTCATGTGTGGTTTCTAAAGGGCAATAAAGTACATCATAGAACACTGCAGTGAAAACAACACACAGATCAATCTCATCCTTCATCCAGTTATCAGCAGGATTTCACTGATTTTGGTCGCTTCTCTTTAAAACTGAGGAGATCTTTACGAGACTCTGAGACACAGACGTCATCGTTTCCTGTTTCCTGTTTGAGAAGTCCTGGTGTTAGTCCAGTCTTCTTCTGTCATCTTCATAATCTCTATGGTCCTGATTTCGGAGCATATAAGAGCTGACAGGTTTTTGTATAAATCTGTGTTTTAGTGAGTTTCAGCGTTTGTACGTTTATTTTCACTCCTGTGCTCTCGAGCGTGAACCTGAACAATATGCTAAAGGATTTATTACAACCGCATTTCGAATAAAACCCACTTCATTATTCTGTTCTTTTTCATCCAGAACATTTAACTTCATCTAGATAAAAGTCTTACTTCTGCTCTTCTCTTTTCTGTTTTATTCAGACGACAGTGAAAGGAACTGAACAAACAGCTGTGTATCAAAAATATGCAAATGTGGAAGAGATTATTAAACATGCATTCATTTACATATTATAAAAAAATTACTACATGAATTTAAAAAACAATTACTTGGTATATCTTATTACTGGGGGCGGCACGGTGGTGTAGTGGTTAGCGCTGTGGCCTCACAGCAAGAAGGTCCTGGGTTCGAGCCCCGTGGCCGGCGAGGGCCTTTCTGTGTGGAGTTTGCATGTTCTCCCCGTGTCCGCGTGGGTTTCCTCCGGGTGCTCCGGTTTCCCCCACAGTCCAAAGACATGCAGGTTAGGTTAACTGGTGACTCTAAATTGAGCGTAGGTGTGAATGTGAGTGTGAATGGTTGTCTGTGTCTATGTGTCAGCCCTGTGATGACCTGGCGACTTGTCCAGGGTGTACCCCGCCTTTCACCCGTAGTCAGCTGGGATAGGATCCAGCTCGCCTGCGACCCTGTAGAACAGGATAAAGCGGCTACAGATAATGAGATGAGATGAGATTTTATTACTGTGATGACATAATAAAGAAAAAGACTCATTGTTTATCTGTGGCAGGGGGCGGAGGGGGGAGGAGGGGCAGAACAGGGAGGGAGTTGAGCCTCCTGACCACCTGGTGAAAGAAACTGTTCTAGGTCCTGCTGGTTTTGGCCCGGAGACTCCGCAGTCTCCTCCCCGACGGCAGCAGGCTGAAGAGGCTGTGAGATGGGTGGGTGGGGTCACCTGCAATCCTGATGGCTTTGCGGGTGAGGCGGGAGTTATAAATATATAAATATACAGTGGTGCTTGAAAGTTTGTGAACCCTTTAGAATTTTCTATATTTCTGCATAAATATGAGCTAAAACATCATCAGATTTTCACACAAGTCCTAAAAGTAGATAAAGAGAACCCAGTTAAACAAATGAGACAAAAATATTATACTTGGTCATTTATTTATTGAGGAAAATGATCCAATATTACATATCTGTGAGTGGCAAAAGTATGTGACCCTTTGCTTTCAGTATCTGGTGTGACCCCCTTGTGCAGCAATAACTGCAACTAAACATTTGCGGTAACTGTTGATCAGTCCTGCACACCGGCTTGGAGGAATTTTAGCCCGTTCCTCCGTACAGAACAGCTTCAACTCTGGGATGTTGGTGGGTTTCCTCACATGAACTGCTTGCTTCAGGTCCTTCCACAACATTTCCATTGGATTAAGGTCAGGACTTTGACTTGGCCATTCCAAAACATTCACTTTATTCTTCTTTAACCATTCTTTGGTAGAACGACTTGTGTGCTTAGGGTCGTTGTCTTGCTGCATGACCCACCTTCTCTTGCGATTCAGTTCATGGACAGATGTCTTGACATTTAGAATTCGCTGGTATAATTCAGAATTCATTGTTCCATCAATGATGGCAAGCCGTCCTGGCCCAGATGCAGCAAAACAGGCCCAAACCATGATACTACCACCACCATGTTTCACAGATGGGATAAGGTTCTTATGCTGGAATGCAGTGTTTTCCTTTCTCCAAACATAACGCTTCTCATTTAAACCAAAAAGTTCTATTTTGGTCTCATCCGTCCACAAAACATTTTTCCAATAGCCTTCTGGCTTGTCCACGTGATCTTTAGCAAACTGCAGACGAGCAGCAATGTTCTTTTTGGAGATCAGTGGCTTTCTCCTTGCAACCCTGCCATGCACACCATTGTTGTTCAGTGTTCTCCTGATGGTGGACTCATGAACATTAACATTAGCCAATGTGAGAGAGGCCTTCAGTTGCTTAGAAGTTACCCTGGGGTCCTTTGTGACCTCGCCGACTATTACATGCCTTGCTCTTGAAGTGATCTTTGTTGGTCGACCACTCCTGGGGAGGGTAACAATGGTCTTGAATTTCCTCCATTTGTACACAATCTGTCTGACTGTGGATTGGTGGAGTCCAAACTCTTTAGAGATGGTTCTGTAACCTTTTCCAGCCTGATGAGCATCAACAACGCTTTTTCTGAGGTCCTCAGAAATCTCCTTTGTTCGTGCCATGATACACTTCCACAAACATGTGTTGTGAAGATCAGACTTTGATAGATCCCTGTTCTTTAAATAAAACAGGGTGCCCACTCACACCTGATTGTCATCCCATTGATTGAAAACACCTGACTCTAATTTCACCTTCAAATTAACTGCTAATCCTAGAGGTTCACATACTTTTGCCACTCACAGATATGTAATATTGGGTCATTTTCCTCAATAAATAAATGACCAAGTATAATATTTTTGTCTCATTTGTTTAACTGGGTTCTCTTTATCTACTTTTAGGACTTGTGTGAAAATCTGATGATGTTTTAGGTCATATTTATGCAGAAATATAGAAAATTCTAAAGGGTTCACAAACTTTCAAGCACCACTGTATATAAATATATATATAAATGTCATCATCTTTAAATGTTTTAAACTTTACTTAACTTTTACTTCATTTTATTCTGCTGTTCTTTTTACTGAACTTTTACTTCATTTTATTATTTTATTTCTATTATTGCTTAATTCTCATATTATTTTTATTTTTCTCTCTCTTCTTCCCCTTTTATTTTACTGTATGTAATTTTATTTTTTAATTTTTTTTGTTCACTGTTTTGTTTTTACTTCTGTAAAGCACATTGAACTGCCACTGTGTATGAAATGTGCTATATAAGTAAACGCCTTGCCTTGAAGGTCAAGAATCAAATCACAAAAATAGAACATTTATAGATTAAAATTATTCCAATACTTAACACCCCCCCCCCCCCCCATGTCCAGTTACTCTGAGAGTTTCTGGTTTAAACCGTTTAAATTGAAATGTTTTTAATTCTCATCCTTTTTATTACCTGCTCATCTCGAGGAGCGATCTCTCACACTTGGGCGTCTCAGGTTTTTATTATTCGTGTGTTTTTTTGCTAGCGACTCAGGATCGCGGTGAAATGAAAACACTTTTGATTTTTTGTTTTAACTCTGGTGGCGATTCTTCAGGATGGAGACGGTGCTGTTTGAGGTTAAAGCCCCAGGGGCTCCTCCAGCACACGCAGGCTGATTGACTGACGCAGCGGTGAGACAGACATGATTAAGGAGAGACACTTCGCTTTTTTATCCCTCCTGCTTGTGTGTCTGGAAGGTTCTGAGCGGTGAGAGGTTTGCTAGCCGACTGCTAAATGCTCCGAGCCGGTCTTGTTGTCAGTGTTGTTCTGAGTATCGAGCGCTCAGGCAGGTTTAGAGGTTTACAGCCATGTAGCTCGCTTACATTACGTATAATCGATGAAAATAAAGCGTGCATCTGCTTCATTAGCTAAACGGTGATGTGTATCACCTGATTATTTCTGATCAGAACATCACTGAGACCTTCAGCAGCCATCAGCCGCCATCTTAAGAAACCGTAAAGTTCCGTGATTTACTCTGGTTTCATTCATTATACCTTTTTTTCTTAGATTTTTTTTCTGCAAAATTAACTGTTTAATCTTGTCATGTTGGGTTTGAGCCCTGTGATGACCTGGCGACTTGTCCAGGGTGAACCCCGCCTTTCGCCCGTAGTCAGCTGGGATAGGATCCAGCTCGCCTGCGACCCTGTAGAACAGGATAAAGCGGCTACAGATAATGAGATGAGATGAGATGTTGGGTTTGTTGAGTGCTAATGATGTGGGCGGAGTAAATGACTCTATGGGGCGTGGCTAAAACCAAGGAGTCTGTCAGAGACTTTCAGTTTTTAAAGGTTCCGGAGCGAGCTTTCATACCTGATGAAGGACGTCATGTAAAAAGAAATCAATCAAATGTTATATATTTTGTAAAAAAAAGAAAAAATTAAGCCTTGAACTTAATCATGTTTGAAAAGCAAATGGTGTCAGATTTTGTTTGCACACACCCTGTAATAGAATAGAATAGACACCCTCATCAGTGCACTACGGAAAACTGGATTGACAAAATAAAAGTCCTGCTTAGGTTTTCCTTCTGCCTGTGCTCTCAACACAGGTGATTTCACCAATTAGCTCATCAACCTGGCTTAGGGGATGTGGCAATTAGGATCAGCTGGTTCATTGAATTGGCTGGAGCAAAAACGTGGCAGGGTTTTTACTTTCTGCGCCCGGGTTTTTCCACCTCTAAGTGTAACGGAGTCAAACGAAGTCTCTGATTTGGCATATTTACTGCCGTTAGATTAAACATTAATCCTCAATAAAATGATGGCTGTAATCTGTAAAAGTCCAGCGCTGTTGGACAAACCGAAGATCATTTTACTGTGACTGATCCCAGGTTTTAAGAACACCGTCTCTTTCCCCGTGTACAGCAGATTACAATTTGAACTTTTGTGTCATTCTCATTTCATGTGGCCTCGATTCTATTTTTCCTTCCTTTCGTCCTTTACAGCCGTTTTGACCTTTCCTTTCGAGCACCATGTTGATTTTTGAATTGAATGATGGAGGGCGGTGGCAGGATAACGGATGGCTGACGTCTGGATGCTGACGTTGATCAATGTGACGAGAGTCGAGCGAACTTCAAATCATGAGTAGAGCAGCGCCGTCCACCATCAATCATCAGCGCTGGATGGGAATCCTGTGGCGAAACAGCGAGTCATTGTTAGAGCTTCCGGCTATTACTGGTGTAATGCGTTTGACTCGGGCTGAATGTTGATTTAGGAGCAGCTGTGGCTCGCGGCACTGCTGTTTATCGCTCTGCCCCTGATGAGAGGCGAGGAGAAGAACGTGGCCCTGAATCTGGCCTCGATGACTCTGTGCCACTCGTCCAATCCCACTCTCTGACTTCCAGATGGTGGTGTGAATATTAACAAACCCGGACCAGGAGGGATCTCCAGAGCGGAATACAGATCAGCTCGTTAAAAATTCACTCCGTCAGCAGCCCGAGGGATAAAAACTACGCCACTGTTTGCTTTAAGAGGAAACGACAGCCAAAGTCAGCTGTGTGTTATTCCAGGAGCCTCTGCACTATGGTTTAGGTCACTGTAGGGCAGATTGGGATTAGGATTAGGAAATTAAATTCTAAAAATTTCTATTCTATTTTGTCTGCTTTTGTACACAAGCTGGACCTTTGTATTTCATTTCAAACTCAGATGTGATAATGGATTTTTTTTGAATGCTTGATAATTTTCAGAAATTGCTATAAAACCTTTTAGCACTTTTTCAATCATTTTTCAAGCAGCTGTTGGCTGGATTAATTCTCTCTAACAGCAGCTCTGACTGTAGTGCAGGTTTATATTAATGCTCTCGTTCTAATTAATACGTTATCGTTTCTATAATAACAGCAGCTCATTCAGAAATGCTTCAAATAAACAGATTTTAAAAAAGTCTGTCATCAGTGATATGGTGAAGTTTCCTGTAAATAGAGGTTTCTTTAGCATTTATGAAAGCAAACGCCTTTGTTTGGGTTTTTTTTTTTTTTTTGTTCTTCTAAGAGTGTACAGCACAAGTTATAAAATCATTTTATTTTTAAGAATCAGATGAACATTTTCCTGGAAATTTGAGTTGTGTGTGATCAGGAGAGTCTTAATGCATGATAAAAAATAAAATAAATAAATAAATAAAAGAGCCAGTCCGTGGTTAGTATGCAAATGCAGGCCTTGCAGCAGTTTACCAGAGAAAGGGGTGGAGAATTTGGGCGTCACTTATTTGCATATTCATATAACCCGGATTTACTGATGAGGGTCAAAGTGTGAGTGGGTCTGTAATGCTGGTGATCACTCAAACACTTCAAAAAAAAAAAAGAATGATTTATTCACTAAGAAAAATATTTAATGTTGTTAAAAATAGCAATGATGTTAATTCAACTGTGTTTGATTCATTTATTTATTTTTCATTTGGCTGGTAAAGAGTTCCTTTCCTGTCTAATTAGATTTTTTTTTTTCAAACACAAATGTAAAGTGTGTAAGTACTATTGTTCTGAATTCATCCATCTCATTATCTGTAGCCGCTTTATCCTGTCCTATAGCGTCGCAGGCGAGCTGGATCCTATCCCAGCTGACTACGGGTGAAAGGCGGGGTTCACCCTGGACAAGTCGCCAGGTCATCACAGGGCTGACACATAGACACAGACAACCATTCACACTCACATTCACACCTACGCTCAATTTAGAGTCACCAGTTAACCTAACCTGCATGTCTTTGGACTGTGGGGGAAACCGGAGCACCCGGAGGAAACCCACGCGGACACGGGGAGAACATGCAAACTCCGCACAGAAAGGCCCTCGCCGGCCACGGGGCTCGAACCCGGACCTTCTTGCTGTGAGGCGACAGCGCTAACCACTACACCACCATGCCGGCCTGTTCTGAATCTAATATTTAAAAGGTCAAGGAAATCATTATAAAATGTCACTAAAATTAAAGGGATGAGATGCTTCATGTAATGTCTGGTTAAAAACTCATGATGTGCCCAAATAAATCATCACTGGATTATAAAGTGGGATGTAAAGAGTTAATCTCAGACTGAATTATTATAATTAATTATTAAATCATATATTCATTAATAAACCCACCAATTAAATCAGGAACTATTTCCATGTAAATAAAAAAACATGGAACTGAAAAATAAAATCAAAAAGACTAAAAACTGTTTAACTACAGAACAGAACACATTTGTGCAAAAAATAAATGAAATAAAAACAATAAAAAGCGAACCTAAACCCTGCAGCCCGTGGCTTCCTGTTAGCGTTCTCTTCACCTGAGCAGCGGCGTGTCCCCCGTGTGCTGTACGCGGGAAAGCTGTCGTCTTTCTGTCCCATGTGGCGTGTTGGAGAACACGGCAGCAGCGGCGAGTCACAGGCCGCT
This sequence comes from Neoarius graeffei, assembly GCF_027579695.1. NCBI lineage: Eukaryota > Metazoa > Chordata > Actinopteri > Siluriformes > Ariidae > Neoarius > Neoarius graeffei. The sequence continues at coordinate 983,054 of NC_083580.1, read as the reverse complement.
TCCTTCCTCGTACCTCACCATCGTATTGATTTTTCTTCCCTCAAAGTCACTTAAATGGTGAATAATAAAAACCAGCGCTGGAGAAAGTGGCCTCGCGGTGCGAGGAGCAAAAAGAACAACATTCCCATCACATGTCACGTCATCTACACTGTTCTTTTCTAACAGAGAACATCTACTGCACTTATCACCTCCCACAATGCACTGCAATAGATCACTGTCCAAACCATGGAGAGTGAAAACCCAGAATGCACTGCATTGTTCGCTGGGAAGGAAGAGGAGCTTTAACTGAAACCTGGACTCATAATTCATTTACTGCTCTCTAATGACGCTCATAAATCTCCATATTAGTGCCCTACATAGGGGACGAAGTGCACACTACTGAAACTCCACCAGCTCACACTCAATAATAAGTAAGTGCACCCTGTACACACCCTGTATCTTTATGACACATTCATAAGCAATACATTGCACTTTTCTGAGAATTGTTTGACAACAGGGTGTAGAACCTAACCCCTACCTCAGAGCCACTGACACTGTTACCTCCCACTACCCACTAATCCCTACACCCTAACCCATTACACTCATACTACCCACTAATCCCTACACCCTAATCCATTACACTCATACTACCCACTAATCCCTACACCCTAACCCATTACACTCATACTACCCACTAATCCCTACACCCTAATCCATTACACTCATACTACCCACTAATCCCTACACCCTAACCCATTTCACACACACTACTCACTAATCCCTAAACCCTAAACCATTACACTCCCACTACCCACTAATCCCTACACCCAAACCCATTACACACACTACCCACTAATCCCTAAACCCTAACCCATTATACTCCCACTACCCACTAATCCCTACACCCAAACCCATTACACACACACACTACCCACTAATCCCTAAACCCTAAACCATTACACTCCCACTACCCACTAATCCCTACACCCTAACACATTTCACACGCACACTACCCACTAATCCCTAAACCCTAAACCATTACACTCCCACTACCCACTAATCCCTACACACAAACCCATTACACACACACTACCCACTAATCCCTAAACCCTAAACCATTACACTCCCACTACCCACTAATCCCTACACCATAACCCATTGCATGCGCACTACCCACTAATCCCTACATCATAACACAGTACACCCACAATACACACTAATCCCTTCACCCTAAACAATTACACTCCCACTACCCACTAATCCCTACACAATTACACACACTATCCACTAATCCCGACACACTAACACACTACACTCCCACTACCCACTAATCCATACACCCTACACAATTACACTCACATTATCAACTAATCCCTACACACTAACCAATTACGCTTACACAACCCACTAATCCCTACACCATACACAATTATGATCACACTAACCACTAATCACGACACCCTAACCCACTACACTCCCACCACCCACTAATCCATACACCCTAACCCATTACACACACACTACTCACTAATCCCTACACCATAAACAATAACACACACACTACATACTACTCCCTACATCCTAAACCATTACGCTCCCACTACCTACTAATCCCTACACCATAACCCACTACACTCCCACTACCCACTAATCCCTACACCATTACACTCACACTATCCACTAATCCTGACACCCTAACCCATTACACTCCCACTACCCACTAATCCCTATACCCTTTATTTTTGTATCCTTTCACAGACTAAAGTTGCTTCTTTAACGCTCCATAAAGTGACATGATCACAACATGACGTTAAAGCGGACGAAAATGAAATGATCTTAGTGATCTTTAATGACCACTGACCCGTACGAGTGCTGAGTATTTCAGTGATAAAAACATTGAAAAGCGTCTCTCCTCATCAGCATCGCAGTAAATTCACCTCCAGGACGTTAATTCAACACTCTGGGCTCCTTAAAGTATCTGTATTTAACACGGCGAGGCCCGCGGCACGCTTTAACACCGAGTGAACCGTGCATGCTGAGAACAAACAGAGCTGAACAAATGATTCAATAAACGCATCTCTAAAGATGATACTGAAGATTTAAAACAGTTTATAGACCACAGGATATTCATCTGTACTCTCTGAGAGACGAAATTTTATTTAAGAGTAAAAACAGAAATATGGCGACCGAGCAAATCAAACTGCATTTATACACATTTATTTTAACTTTTTATTTTTAAGAAAGAGCTAAATATTTGAAATGGAATTGATTTGTAATTTATAGTCTTGCTCAGATTAATTTCTGGTAAATAGCTCTAACACACAGTTATGTGTTACACTAAGACTCCGCCCCTTTTAACCTTCATGACTGTTTGAGTTATTTTTCTGTGATTTGTTATAAATTTATTTATGATAGTTTAACCTGACATTTAAAAGATCATTTGCTTGTTTTTTTTTTTTTTTTGGAATCGCAAAGTGTTCTATCACATAAACAACAACAAACCTAATGATTAAACTCCAACTAAAACGCTTACGTTTTTACACTAAATCCAAACGATCTGTTAAAATGATCACAGTATCGGTGCTCAGAACTCAGATCTCCCTCCACAGAATAAACCCCGGCGCCTCCTCAGTCCTGAGATTATTCACTAAAGGCCGTGATCGTGAATCAGCCAGCTATGGTACTGTGAGTGTATCGTATCGTTACACTCCTTACACACAACACACTGACCCGTCTGCCTCATTTTCCTCTCCTGCTTCCTGATTTACTCCATAAATGATCATGTTCTTTATATCGATGCTCAGAACGTTCCTCAAATCCACTTTTCTGTCTCATAAACCCTCAGTGAGCTTCATCGCTTCATTCTCCTGGCAGCACTTCATCAAATCACACGTCTCTGCTCCGCCGCTCCTCGGCTTTATGCCTCAGAAAGCGCAGTAAAGAAGTCGTTTATGCGAGTTCTGCTAGCGAAAAGATGTGTACGGATTTTATTATCCTGAGATGTTTTAGGCATAAAATAAATGGAGCTGGAGCTGAATCACAATCACCAAGTTTAAACACAAACAGCCATTTATTATCCTCTTTACAGAGAGAGAGAGAGAGAGAGAGAGAGAGAGAGATGGAGAGAGAGCTCGTGTATTGAGACGAACCCTTTTGGCCAAAAGTTAGCACCTCCTGAAGGAGTCTCCAGTGTGAGTGCTTTGTAAGAGTCAGAGGTGAAGATGGAACTTTAAATTTTCCAATGTCTTCAGGACAGAGGAGGAGTTTACGGTTCTTCTTTGCCGTTTCTCAGTAACACGATAAGCTGCTATTTATTGGTCTCGTTGCACACGTAACTGGAAATCAATAAACAATACGATGTGTGGAAATTTAACAAATGAAATATTGCTGTCGAGTTGCTGTGGTATGAGAGGAATAAAACCCAAGGGGATGTGATTAACTTCAGGGTGGAAACGTTGTTGATTATTTTACTATAACCGCTTACCCCAGCATGTTTGACTTATTAATTATGGTAAACTGTTCATAAACATCTGTGGGCTTTTTGATTGATTGATGACGATCTGGAAATAAAGTGCTCACACAGTGGTGTTTGTGTTCCAGTAAAATAGATTCAGAGTGTGTTTTACTGGCCCACATGGAAAAGCAACATTTAAATTTTTTAACTTTTTATAAATAAATGTTAGAAATTGGCCCAAACACTTTCCCCTTCAATAATCTCATCTCATCTCATTATCTGTAGCTGCTTTATCCTGTTCTACAGGGTCGCAGGCGAGCTGGATCCTATCCCAGCTGACTACGGGCGAAAGGCGGGGTACACCCTGGACAAGTCGCCAGGTCATCACAGGGCTGACACATAGACACAGACAACCATTCACACTCACATTCACACCTACGCTCAATTTAGAGTCACCAGTTAACCTAACCTGCATGTCTTTGGACTGTGGGGGAAACCAGAGCACCCGGAGGAAACCCACGCGGACACGGGGAGAACATGCAAACTCCGCACAGAAAGGCCCTCGCCGGCCACGGGGCTCGAACCCAGGACCTTCTTGCTGTGAGGCGACAGTGATAACCACTACACCACCGTGCCGCCCTCCCTTCAATAATGTAATTGTATATTGTAATATAAATAATGTATTTGTTTATTATTGTGAGTTTATTGCTATGAATTTCACACTGATGCAGATTTTACTTTGAAGAAAATCATAACCAGAGACATTATTTACACTTCCACTGAATTCCAACCTCACACCCAGCGTGTCCAGGATATGCCCCGGATCTACCGCCACTCCAACTGGGATGACAGTCAATGGTTTATAATCTGCTCTTGTGATCAGAAGGTGATGAGTTCACATCCCAGAACTTCCAAAGAGTCACTGTTATATACAAGAGTTTCATCATGGTTATGGTTAATTCCGCTCTGAAATGTTCAGCTGTCTGACCTCGGAGTCCTTTTTGGATAAGCATCAACCAGAAAGCAGGGAAAGGGTTAAACCGTGAAACCCAGAAGCCCTGGATTAAAAATAGTGCAGGATTTATTTGTCTCTCACTTCTTAATAACGTAATCAGCGCACGCTTAAAAAGTTCTCGGCTCTGACGTTCTCATTACAGACACGAAGCGCGTTAATAATAACAACACTGTGTTCTGCTGGAAGTATTGTGGTGTGTCTTCATCCTCAGATTAAAGAGAGAGAGAGAGAAACAGAGAGACAGACAGGCAAAGACAAAGAGACAGACAGACAGAGGGAGAAAGACAGAGAGACACACAGACAGAAAGAGAGACAGAGACAGACAGACAGACAGACAGACAGAGAGAGAAACACAAAGAGAGAGAGACAGAGAGAGACACACACAGACAGACAGTGAAAGACAGAGACAGACAGACAGACAGACAGACAGACAGACAGACAGACAGAGGGAGAAAGACAGAGAGAGACAGACAGACAGACAGACAGACAGAGAGACAGACAGAAAGAGAGACAGACAGAGAAAGACAGACAGAGAGAGAGACAGAGAGAGAAAGACAGACAGAGAGAGACAGAGAGAGAAACACAAAGAGAGAGACAGAAAGCGACAGAGACAGACAGAAAGAGAGACAGAGAAAGACAGACAGAGAGAGAAACAAAGAGAGACAGACAGAAAGAGACAGAGAGAGAGAGAGACAGAGAGAGAGAGTTGTGTTTTTGCAGCATCTAAAATGCCATCATGTGTCGAGCTGAGAGGAGCGAAAGCAGCAGCGTGGAGAAGAAAGATGATGGATCTCACACAGACGGATGAGGCTCTCAGGAAGGAGGAGGCTGATGGAGGGAAAGTGCTCTGTGCCGTGTTTATGCTGGCTGAGAAAATGTGGGCGTGGCAGATTACAGCTGAAACATGTGAGCCAGCGCTGTCAGTTAGGAGAAGATTGCAGCGAAAACAGCTAGCGCATGGCTACGTGCTCCAGGATGCTAATGAAATGTCTAATTATGTCTGATGGAGCATCGAACCTGACACAGCATCCTCACCAACGATGGAGTGATGGAGAAACAGTGCTGCGCTGGGTCCCGGGGGAGACTGCGGCGGAATGTGAAGTGCATTATGGGAGGTTACGGAGGATAAACGTTTTTAAAAAGCTTTTAAGAAAAGACAGATGGACTGAAGCTGATACAGTTTCAGATAACGAGAAGCACAACTGTCTGATCTTTGATTACGCTTCATCCTATTAGAAATATCACCTCAAATATCATGTTACCTGTAAACACACCTGTCCTTATGCCACCTGATGAATAGGACACGCCCAGTCCTGTGCAAAAATAACAATATTGTACCAAAGTAACACGAGTATCTTGTTTATAAAACATTTATTTGAGACTCTGAGGCAGAAACTAACCCTGATTTTACAGAGCTTTCAAAACCTAAAGATGTGTTACATTCTGATTGGTTAGACTTATGCAGAGGGGCGGGGCTACAACTCAGTTTTAATCACAAGTTTCTTCACATCGTAGATTTGTATCAGACTCTCAGGAGCGCTCTCGTGGCCAGCTGCATGACAAATCATCCAGCTTCACGTTCCACGTAACTCTGACAGTGCTGCACGCTTATATTAATGCACTCATTCTAATACATTATGGTTTCTATAGTAACAGCAGCTGTTTGTTTAATGTTTAGGGAAGGAGTCTCCAGTGTCAGTGCTGAGAGATAAAGCTGTAACTTAAAGGTTCCTGATATAAAGAGATGTGTGTTTAATACAAACACAGGTGTGTCCGTTACCATGCATGACCATATATGGGTGTGCATCAGCTGGATTTCCTGTTCCAGTTTTCAGCAAGATGGCGACCTCCGGTTTGGGTCAAAACCATGTTGTCTTGTTGTCAGTTACTCTATGGTGTCAGCATTTTCTCTCTCTCTCCCACACACACACACCGTGGCAATCATCATGCCATAACTCGTCCATTTCACCAGATCATCTGCCAGATTCATTATTCTTCAATCACAGACAGTTCCCTCCTGACCCAGTGAGATTTATTTTCCTTCTAGAACTGTGTTGTTGTTTTTTTTTATTTTATTTAGTTTTATTTTATTTTATTAGCCTTTTCACCCAGTTTACGGGCCCTCAGACCTCCACAGAGGCGTTAAAAGTCCTTCACAAGGCACTTTAGAGCCGTAAAGCACGGCTGGAGAGTGTCAGAGGGACAGAGGTGTGAAGCATGTAATCAGAGACTCTTCAGTAATCAGATGGAACTCGGGAAATCAGCGCAAAAAACATAACGCAGATCAATCATCCACACGGTTCAGTGCAAAAGTTTGTGCCCCCTTCGGTGTTTGAAAGGGAATAAGTAAAACGTGCCTCTGTTTTAAAATTCATCAACAGAAAAATATCACATTTCAACCATTTGGAAAAGGATGAATTGGACAACGAGAGAAGAAACGAAAATAGAAACAGAAGAATCATTTCAGAAGTGAGTGAGTCCATAAAACACTGGGTCAAATCATTTCAACATATATTTTACAATAAATATATTTTAATTTCTTTTTAAGTCTGTCTTTGTCCTTCAGGTGCACTGCTGCTCCATCCATCCATCCATTATCTGTAGCCGCTTTATCCTTCTACAGGGTCGCAGGCGAGCTGGATCCTATCCCAGCTGACTACGGGCGAAAGGCGGGGTTCACCCTGGACAAGTCGCCAGGTCATCACAGGGCTGACACATAGACACAGACAACCATTCACACTCACATTCACACCTACGCTCAATTTAGAGTCACCAGTTAACCTAACCTGCATGTCTTTGGACTGTGGGGGAAACCGGAGCACCCGGAGGAAACCCACGCGGACACGGGGAGAACATGCAAACTCCGCACAGAAAGGCTAAAGTCAGAGATAAAACGATTATAGCTGTATATTTAAAACCATAATTAAGATTATTAAAAGTGCACAATGTTAAATGAGAAAATGTGCTTAAGATTGGCCTCCTTCATCATTTTTCATGATTTCATTTATTTATTTAAATAGCAGAATTTATTTCACAAATAGAACTGGCTTCTGTGTAAAAGTTTTGGCACCCATCTTTAGTTTTTCACATGTCTGCGCTACACAGAAAAGCTCTTCTCATCACATCCAGCTTAGTCTAATGTGTTTCTGTGATATTCATTATTGATTTTGAAACCCTTTCCTCTTTTCCTGCTCTCTCTGCATGGTTGACTGAATCAGGTTGAATAAGCTCTGGGTCTTGTCCTGAAGTCACGGTTTTCCCAAAGACAAATCGGCGAGCGAGTCGGCGAGTTTCAGGGGCAATTCTAGGTCATGCATTTTAATGAGAAGTTATGATGGTGAATTATGGCGTGTGAGAACACTACGGCTGCACAGAACGTGTTTTATTGCGCTAAACGACTTCTCACATTATCTCTAAGTGATCAGTGTCGATTTTTAAAGGTAGGTAGAAGAAAAGATCAAGCGTGCAGGTCATCGCTGTGATTAAAGACAAAGTTGGTCATTATTCTTCTCTGTTCATTCATCTAACAACACTTTGGAGTGCACGGTGGAGGAACAGGTAAGGAACTGTGTGAGAAATGTTCTTCCAGCTCTGTTTATTTTTGGATCTGTAGTTCTTATGATGAGTAACATTGCTCAATCTAAATTTAGTTTTTTTTAACGATCCTCACTGGGACTCAAGTTCCTTTCTCTCTCTCTCCTTTCAGTCATGTGCACTCCAGTTTGCCCGTGGAGGATCCGTGGCCTCATTTTCATGTGTCACTGTGGTGTAATAGCCTCGGACAGCACGACAGAGACAAGACCTTTGAAAGCACATTAGCAGAAACTCTTTGAAGTGGAAATGGATGGACGCCTCTGCTCGAGAACTTTACCTTCCTCAGGCTGAGCAAGGAGAAGTGAACTGGCAGGCAGGAGAGAGAGAGAGAGAGAGAGAGAGAGAGAGAGTTAAGTGAGTGGGACAAGAGTTTGAACTTACAGAAATATGCGTGTGTCCTGGGTCCGTTACTCTTTTCTCTGTACAGATGTGTATTATTTACAAATGCAGGATAAACTCCATGGCTACGCAGACGATGTGCTGCTCCGTGTCTCTGTCTGTTGTCGGTTTTCAAAAATCACTGACTCTATAAAAGAAATTTTAAAATTCTAATTGAAAGTGGCGGAGCATCTTTCTGACTTTGTTACAGTTTGCAGAAATGAGTTCCTCTGAGTTAAAGATATCAGAACTAGCTGTAATGTTCTACATTGAGACAAACCAAGATGCCCGAGTGTTCTAGATTTAAGCTTTAATTCTAACAGACCTGACTGTCACACTGAACACACCTATAAAAAAAAGACATTACACAAACATTCACACAATATGATCAAGAAATTTAAAAATGTGCTTCTTTTGTCAGATGACAAAGAACTTCTCCACGTGTTATCACCTCCACGGTGAATGAAATTGCAGTTGATTCCCCAACATCACATGTTCCTCCTGAGTTCCTAGTTACATCCTAGTTTTAGCGTTCTCAAAGTCCTCTGGTTTTCTCTTTATTCCCAATTATCTACTACTTCTAGCTTCCCAGTTCCCCTAAATTCCCAGAATTCCTAGTTGCTCTGGTGTCTTGTTTTTCCTGGTTCACCTTCTTTCATAGATTCCTGATGAGATTCTCTATTTTCCTATTTCCCATTGATCCACCTAAACACCTCGTGCTTTCTCCTACCTTTCTTCTTTTCCTAGTTCCCTTCATCCCCTCCTCTTCCTCACTCATTCCTTTAGTTCTCCGTAATCCTGTCATCAGAGTTCCCTGATTTATTCACTAGTTTCTCTGCTTCTCGTACCGTAGTTCTCTTAATCTTCTTCTCGTGCCCTGATTTTGATACTTCTCTTAGCTCTCATAATTCTGGTAGGTTTTTTTCCCCCTCACACTTTCCCTCTAATCCTTGTTTTCTAGCCCTCAAACTTTGCAGAATGTTTTACTTTATATTCTAATGGAAGACAAATTTACATCTTGGGTTTTTTTCACTGTACTGTTTTTGCAAACGTAGACACATTTCCGACGCCAGATTATACATCTGACCGGCTTTCTCAGTTCTCTCCACTTCACAATTTCGGGTTCGTCTCTCAGCTCCAGTTTTCTCGCTGGGATCACGGCTTGTTTTGAGGCACAGCACTTAACACTGAATCCTGAAAGAGATCTGCTTCACACCGAGTGATGAACACAGAGAGAACAAGGACACAGTGAGGCACAGTGAGTTTCAACTGCTATCATTAATGAAAATCTCAACAAGACTAAAGCAATGACTCGCAAAATTATTATTATTATTATTTATTTTTTTAATCCCAGAACATTGTGGAAGATTAAATCACAAACCAGCAGCAGGAGATAATTAGAGAACTGACCCAGGAGTGATTGTGTCTCACGGTCAGTCTTCACTTCATCTCAGCGATTTTATGACTCAGGAATTTAATTCAGGACTCGGAGAAGTGACACGCCCTCATGTGGATGTTCAGCATGACTTTACTGACACATTAGCGTAATCGAATTAGCCTCTCAGCTCTGAAATCACTGCCAGTTGTTTTTGCGTTACTTTTTTTTTTTTGCAACACTTGCTCTGCCCACTTCACATCACTAATGGCTTCCTGTCGCTGTACGCTGCTCTATTTCCTCCATTTCAACCTTCAGATCTAAAGCAGGATAAAGCCATGATATTTATGGTGGTAAAGATCAGATGTATGGAACAGACCATTTAATGATCGCTAATCTAGAACCTTCTATCAGTTTATCAGCTCGAAGACAGCAGGACAAGCCCGATCTCTATGGTTCAGTGACATCATGTTCCTCACGTGTTCATGTCATGTTTACTTCCTGGTTCTCTCCTGATTAAACACATTTTCATTATTTATCCTGCTGTCCCTGTGTGATCCACCCCATTTTACCTCATTAGCTTGTGAAGCTCTTTGTCAAATGTCTTCGTGAAGTCTTGAATGCTGTTCTAAAGAAAGTCTTTGCTGGTTATCCTGGAGGACCAGTGCCCAGGCCCAGAGTCTGATAGTTCTTCTGGTTCCCCTACTTTCCTACTTCTAGGTATCATATGTTTTCTGTGTTCTCGAGTTCCTCCTACTGATCCTTCCTTCATGGTTCATAATTGCTTTAGTTTGCTGTTTTTCCTTGTTCTGCTACCTCTCTACTTCTCACACATGTCCCAGTTTTTAACGCCTCCACTACAGTTTGAGATTTTTCTAGCTCTCACAGTTCTCCTGGTTCACATAAATGCGTACTTCTCCTAGTTCCTATGATTTCCTAGTTCCCTGAGGTCCCATATATTCCTAGTTCTCATAGATCAGTAATTGCCTAATTATTCTATCTCCTCTACCTTCCTAGATCTCCTAATCTCCTTCCTTTCCTGGTCTTCCTGCTTCCTTGTTTTCCACACTCTCCTCACAGTCACAGTTCCTTAACTTTCCTACTTCTCCTAGTTCTCTGATTTTCCAGGTTTTTCTGGTCCACACATTTCTCCTAGATTCCCAGTTCTTAGTCCATCCATTTCTCTATCACTTTTCTGAGGACCCCTCGCCTGCATGCTTGTCATCGCTCTGACATGTAAATCAGGATAAACAAAGATTAGTCTCAGCTCTTATCTCCAGATTCCTCGGGTTTCTGTGTCTTATATTTCTTCTCTTCACTTTTTAAAGAGAGAATCTTTTATCAGATTTTCACTGAATGAGTTCTTCATATTTCCTCTGAAGACTCCAGGAGACACCACCTGAGGCCACACTTTCATGAGCCTCTGAAGCTCAGTTCCTGAATCGGTTAAAGTTGATAGAAGTGCTGATGTCTGAGAAGATCCTGAAAGGATTGTGGGAATTAATTGGATCGTCGTTGTTAATCGCTGTGATATTTTATAACTAGAAAGAAGATTCAGAATCCTTTGTACATCGAGCCATCACTGTCATTTAATATCATTCCATTTTTCTTTTCTTCTAGAAACGGTGATGTATTTTTCCTTCAGCCTGAGTTAGAGAAGATGTTCTGCTCTACAGGTTTATTACGCAGCACTGCTGCAGGTTGACAGGTTTGGGTTTTCGTACTGAAATGTTCGTCATTATAACAAATGATATTGTTTAAATCCAGAGCAGTGAGCTCATTAATAACGAGCTCGGGTGGCGGCAGCATAAAAGAAACCTGTCTGCATTTTTGGAACAAATTCCTCTGACTCTGCAGCAGCAGCCTGGACCAATTAGGAAGCAACTCAAACGGAGTCGACAGCAAATACAGCAGCACTTAGTGCACACATCAGGCACACAGCGATTATAACTGACAGACGGCTCGTCATCTCCAGTTAATTGGAATCGTAGCAGTTACTCGTGTGTGTCGTGAGGGAACAGATGAGCAAGTGGCACTGGTGAAGGAGAAAAGCACGAAACGAAATAACACAGCTGCTGTTTGCTGCATTTATAGCCTGTAATCGCCACATCAGGACCAGAATCCATCTCCTCTTTAGCATGTTGGACTGAAACGTAATTTATTTCAGCTATAAATGCTGAAAAGTTTTGTGTTTCTGATGAGCAGCATCTGGTTAATGGCATCCGCTGACTCCGCCTCTTTATTTCCAACCTTCAATTATACAAATCAACTGGCTGACCTGCGAGAGCAGGCATCACTCTGAAGGCGAGTGTGTGTGTGTGTGTGTGCTCATGTACTCATTCTCCAATTTGACTAAACCTGAACCATCCATGCATTATCTCTACCGTTTATCCGTCAGGGTCACAGGTGAAGCTGGAGCCAATCCCAGCTGACAGGCGGGTCATCAATCTATCACAGGGCTACACAGAGACAAACAACCATCACACACACACACACACACACACTTCTGGGGGATTTAGAGTCACCAGTTGACCAAATCCACATGTGTTTGGACTGTGAGAGGAAACCGGAGACCTGGAGGAAACCCACACAGACATGAGGAGAGAACATGAGAACTCCACACAGAAAGACCCCAGTCAACTGTGAGATTCGAACCTGGAACCTTCTTGCTTTGAGGTGACAGTAATACCCACTGCGCCACCGTGACACCTGAACCAGAGCCATTGTAATCAAAAGCCAAACTAGAACAAGAGCTGGAACTAATATAAGAATGAGAATCACATGGAAGAACATTGAAATAAAAAACAACTAAAATCAGAGCCATCAGAAGAATTAGAACTGAAAGCAGAACAAGAACCAGCATTAGAACCGAAATCAAACAAAAAATAAATAATAAAACTAAAATCAAAACCAGCATTAGAATTAAAATCAGAATGAGATTAAAACACAAAACAAACAAACAAAAAAACAGTGTATGTCACATCAGCACAAGTTACAGTGATGAACTCTAAAATATCACAGACACAAAACGGCTGCTTGGACTCCGTTTCCCAGCAGCCACCACTCGCACCTCGCTAATCCTGATCATACAGTTTCATTAGTTCACCTTCAGTAATTTTTTTTTATTTAAATGTAAAATGTAAAGTCTATCTGTAAGTCACTCTGGATAAAGGTGTCATAAACATAAATGTAATTATTATTATTATTATTATTATTATTATTATTGTTGTTGAGTTTTTATCTGTTGTTGTGTACAGCCTGTTCACTTATCCAGCTCTTGTTTTAATCTACATTTGATTATTTAATTAAGAGCCTGCACTTACAGCCTCCTCCAGAATTTTGTAACATTATAATTACAGTCAGAACAAAACTCGAACTCAAATAAGAACCAACTCAAACTACAGTCGGAACCAAAAAACAAACAAACCTGTCATTAAATTCAGAACCAGACATGTTTACTGGTTCTAACAGGGAAAAAGAAATATATCTTTGTTCCAGATGAAGTGCTGAGATGTGAACCTGGGGTGTGTATCTGGGATATGAACCTGGGGTGTGTATCTGGGACGTGAACCTGGGGTGTGTATCTGGAACGCGAACCTTGGGTGTGTATCTGGGGCGCAAACCTGGGGTGTGTATCTGGGACGCGAACCTGGGGTGTGTATCTGGGGCGTGAACCTGGGGTGTGTATCTGGGGCGTGAACCTGGGGTGTGTATCTGGGATATGAACCTGGGGTGTGTATCTGGGATATGAACCTGGGGTGTGTATCTGGGATATGAACCTGGGGTGTGTATCTGGGATGCGAACCTGGGGTGTGTATCTGGGATGTGAACTTTTCCTTCAGCAGGTTGTGTGTCTCAGTGCAGTGCTGCGTCACACCGTTTGTTCTGGTTGTTGCTAACCGGCGCTGACAGAGAGCCTCGGGAAACGCCAAGCTCGATTACGCTCTGACACGCACAAACAGGTGAGCAGCATTTATTCATCACCTGGAACAAGGACACGTGAAGGTCAAAGCACGAGAGTCCGGTTCTGCAGCGAGATCAGAGTGAAATAATTTAAAAAAAAACAGAGGAGAGGCACGAGGGCAGACAGCGCTCCCGGCTCCACACAACTACAGGAGCACAGTGACATCATCATGATGTCATAACACATCAGTAACAAAAACAACATAAAAAATAACAAAGAGAACAAAATCACAACACAAATATCATTAATTATTTGATTAATACGCCACAGCGTCACTGAATTCCAGATTGTGATTGGTCAGCTGGTGTTACAAATCACAGGTTTATATTAGCGCGCTCGTTCTGGTACGTTATTGTTTCCATAGTAACGGCTCATTTACAGGGACTCGTACAGCAGACGCTCCACTGATAATAAACTCAAAAAGTGTGAAATCACTGGTCTGTAAGGAAAAGTTTATTTCTGTATCGTCTCTGGAAGGAGTCTCCAGTGTCAGCGCTGTGTAACAGACAGAGCTGAAGCTGGAACTTTACGTTTTGTGGCGTCTTCAGGACAGAGGAGGAGTTTACACTTCTGTACAGATTATTTTTCTCTTATTAACTTTAAGAGAGAGAATAACGAGCCTCTGGTGAGGGAGTGAGCGTTTATCGCTGCTATAACGGAAGTGAGAACAGGAACTCACTCCTTTCACTGAACATTAAATGTAACTGTAAATGGATAAAAAGTACCATGTGTTGTTCTTTAATGAATAAGAAATTGTAATCGTTGGTAAATTGCTGGGATGTAAGAGGAATAACACACACACACACACACACACAGTGTTTATGACTTTCTGACTCTATTTTCTCACCCTGTATCAGTCAACTCTGGTGTGTGTGTGTGTGTGTGTGTGTGTGTGTGTGTGTGTGTGTGTGTGTGTGTGTGTGTGTGTTTGGTCTTGTTTTTCTCTGATGCTGAGATGAAGATCAGGAATAAGTCAGCAGTGTGTGTGTGTGTGTGTGGGGGGGGGGGGGGGGGGTACCTGCCCTCAGAAGCTCAGGAGAAAGCTGTGAGTGTGATCTAAACACAGATCTGATCCATACAGATCTCGGCACATCCTGTCCCTGATGGAGTGGACATCTTCTTGGACCTCTGTGTGTGTGTGTGTGTGTGTGTTCTCTCCTTGACGTGACCTGTGAAAGGAGGACGCTCAGTACAGCGCTGATTAATTGCACTCTGTTAACAGAATACCCCACATCTGACACTGAAATGTAACGACCTTCATGTGACCCGTGAGATTTAGGTGACGTGATGAAAATCTCCACATCTGGAGGAACATTTTTATCTGCATATAGTTGCAGTACTCTCTAAGATCATTTAGAACCCTGAAAGATTGTACACTGAATCCTACTACAGGATGGTGAGAAACTGTTCCCGGTAGAACCCTGTTAGGAGCCAAGGAACCCTTAATTATCCAAGGAACCCTTAATTATCCAAGGAACCCTTAAAGAAACCCTTTTTTTCTAAGAGTATACCAAGTTGTAGGTATGATAAAATAAAGAAGAAAGCACTGAGCAGTAATCTGGGTTTTGTCC
Source organism: Neoarius graeffei (assembly GCF_027579695.1). Classification (NCBI taxonomy): domain Eukaryota; kingdom Metazoa; phylum Chordata; class Actinopteri; order Siluriformes; family Ariidae; genus Neoarius; species Neoarius graeffei. Next base: position 967,724 of record NC_083580.1, on the reverse strand, counting down.
CACACACTTACCCAGTGGGGAGGCACGGTGGTGTAGTGGTCATCACTGTCGCCTCACAGCAAGAAGGTCCGGGTTCGAGCCCCGTGGCCGGCGAGGGCCTTTCTGTGCGGAGTTTGCATGTTGTCCGCGTGGGTTTCCTCCGGGTGCTCCGGTTTCCCCCAAAGACATGCAGGTTAGTTTTTTTTTTTTTTTTACATTTTTTTGGGCTTTTTTCACCTTTATTGGATAGGACAGTGTAGAGACAGGAAATGAGCAGGAGAGAGACGGGGAGGGATCGGGAAATGACCTCGGGTCGGAATCAAACCCGAGTCCCCGGATTTATGGTATGGCGCCTTATCCACCTGAGCCACTGTAGAATGTATCTGTGTTCCTTCCAAACAGCTGCAGGTCTTCAGCGTTCCCTTTAAAACGAAACCAGATATTTATTTCATATATTTGGCCTAAAACACACACAGAAGCAGGAGCGGTGCCACTGGACTCGTGTCGCACCTCAGCGGCGTGATTTATTTTCACCTTCCATGTAAATCTCACCTTCAAACAATTCGCTTTAACAAGCAGTGATTTAAACACCGTTATGCTGGAGGCTTTCACTCGTGAGGTGCTTTATAACCTTGACATTTGCTCAGGAACTTAATGTGTTCAAGGAGCCAGATCCAGATTTCTTCTTCTTTTCTTCGAGAAATGACACCAAAGCTGCAAAGACTATTTTACATTCCTCAGGGTTGTGATGTCACAACACAGATCTCATTTGCATATGTAAATCTGGAGCAGAGCTACATGAACGATGTGTGTGTGTGTGTGTGTGTGTGTGTGTGTGTGTGTGTGTGTGTGTGTGTGTGTGTGTGTGTGTGTGTAAAAATCAACATGGAACAGAATTTCTTAAACAAGACAGAGGAACTTTGTGGATGTGATGTCGATAAAATAAAACTTAAGCCAGATGAGGACAGAAAATTAAATCCTGCTGATATACAATTACATGTTTTTGTCTTCCTTAGGACAAAACAAACAAACAAACAAACAAAAACAGAGCCTTAAATCCACCGACACATCTGTTTTTATCTTTTCCTGAATTGAAAGAAAACTGTTATGACATCAACAAAACTGACTTCATGTTAAAACTGTTAAAAATGTTATAATCACGCTGTCTGTTATCACCCAAATGAGGATGGGTTCCCTTCTGAGTCTGGTTCCTCTCGAGGTTTCTTCCTCATGTCGTCTGAAGGAGTTTTTCCTCAACGCCGTCACCTCAGGCTTCATCACTGGGGATAGATTAGGGATAAAATTAGTTCGTGTTTAAAGTCACTAAAATTCTGTAAAGCTGCTTTGTGACAGTGTCTATTGTTAAAAGCGCGATACAAATAAACTTGAGTTGAGTTGAAATATACTGAGAATGAATTACAGATGCAGCTGTTTGGAAAATTAAAACACGTTTCTGCTCTGATTCACACAACAACAAAAATCACAACAAAAACGACTAAAAAAACTGGAACAAAACTAAAACTGTTCGGTCTGTGTTCATGCTCAGTTTCTTGAACCGACCTCATTAACTTTAATAATCAGGAAGTGAAAGCTTTAATTTGTGATGAATTATTTCATCACAGAACAGGAAGTGAAGTGAAAATGTCTGAAAATAATCACAACATTGGAAAAAAACAAGCAAACCTGAGAGCAAATAAATACATTTATAGACTTTAAAAAAAAGACAAATTCCACCTTCTAGGAGCGTAAAGAGGAAATACATCAGTACTATTTTTAGTTTTTAAAATAAATCAAATAAATAATAAATAATGAATGATCTATAACTGCATTATGAAGCTCAGTTTATTGAATGGTTTTTGTTTACAGTATCAGCGTTATAAAGAGTTAAAAACCTGCCGTGTCGTTTGACTTCTCCATCACTGAATCGCCACCTCAGTCTCTATTCTTGTGTGTGTGTGTGTGTGTGTGTGTGTGTGTGTGTGATTACACTCCACTCAATCAATAATGAATGAAGCAATTAGCTCAAATTATTAAGTATCTTGTGAAGCTACACTTCTCCAATCCATCATGAGTGTGTGTCCGATTAATCAGGCCTCCTCTCGGGACTCGGCGCGAAGGCTCTTCTATCACGCGCGCACGCACGCACACACACACACACACACGTTTTTAACTGTTATAAAACATTTTGAACATCAGTAATGATGTCACTCAGGGTGATTAACCTTTAAACAACTTTTTATGTTGTGAGGACTGTGTGTGTGTGTGTGTGTGTGTGTGTGTGTGTGTGTGTGTGTGTGTATGTGTGTGTGTAAAGAGCTCTCACATATCTAAGGTCGCTCTCTCCTTTTCTGATCATTATCCATCACCATATCATAACAATAATTAACTGTAGTACTGTAACCATGGCCACATGAAACTCTCCTCTGATTGGCTGCCAGCTGTGAGTCATTTCCCTGCAGTAGATCAGACTGACTTTCAAATCAGTCCAATCAAATCTTTCATTACAGCTTTGATTCAGATACAGTGTAACCATGACAACAAGCCTAAATAGTGTAAATAAAGTTCACTGTTCCTGTTTACCTAATGTTTCTTTTCGTGTTTCCTGTTTACTTCCTGTTTCTCTTTTACTGCGTGTTTCTTTAATGTTCCTGTTTCCTGTTTAGATAAAAATGTAGTGTTTGAAGCTGATTTAAGAAGATTGTACTCAGGGGCGTCACTAGACCCAAGACCATACTGGGGCACAAAAGGGGCACAGGAAATGTATGCGAGCGCGCGAAGCGCGCGAGCTAAAAATTTTGCACTATATTTATATTTTTTATATAATATATATTACATTTTATGTAATATATATTATATTTTATGTAATATATATTTATATATTGATATTTATATTTAGAAACGGCCTGCTTAAAACTAGTCACTAGAGCTGTAAAACTCAAAATGATTACGAGGACACTGAATCCAGGTCAATCATTTAATAATAACAGTATGAATATTTGCAACATTTGTGATAATAGCAATGTAATACTTATACTGTTGGTAATATTGTAAAAGAACATATTAACATACAATACAACACCGCCGAGTTTTTAAACTCAACCAAGAGTACTTAATGGCCAACAGTATTCACACTTGATACCTTTTAAATCACCAAACATATCTTTGTAAGCACACGCATTTTCAGCATTGAACATCTCTAAACACAATCCAAAAGCCTCTAAAAGCACCACTGTGTGTGTGTGTGTGTGTGTGTGTGTTACAAATATGACAGTGGAATTACTGTCTACTAACCTGTAAACAGTTGAAAAACACGGAGAGATGGTTTCCCCTGCTCTGAATTTCATTGCATCTGAGGGCTGCTGGAGTCTGCGGTCCCCATAGCAACCAAGATGTTACTCATGTCACGCGCACACTTTTTTCACATTGCTTAGTGTGCGCGAGGCCAGCCAAAACTACCAATGTAAAAGCATTGTAGATGGTCTTCTTCGCGCATCGGTTAGCCTACCCCACGTTATGAATTAATTAAATTGCAGCTATTCCCAAGTTTAAAATTCAGAGCGTTTCGTCACTGGATTTTTTTTACTGGGGCACTACAGATCTATACTGGGGCACGTGCCCCAGTAAAATACCCCTGGCGACGCCGATGATTGTACTAAACATATCAAGGGAAATTTAAATAAAGTTTGAATATTTATGCTCTTAAATAAACTTTAAATCTTGACATTAACCAGATCATCATCAGATTAATGAGTGTAGATGGGTTTAATTCCGTCGTCCTCGTCCTCTGGGTGTTTATTGGCATTTTCATTCGTTTATTTCAGTGCAAAAATGAATGAAATGATGTAAAGTGTATTAAACCAGCAGCTGGTGTTTTAGCTTCAGCACAGATGAGTGTGGAATTAAATGATGTGAACCTGCGCACCTTCCTTCACCCCCGAGTGTGATCAGGTTCATTCTGTCTCAATCAGAACGGTTCCTTCTCGAGGACATCGTGTGTTAGTTTTCTTTCTCTCCATCATCACTAAACAGACATAATGAGGAGCTCGTTGACGTTTCAGGAACGATTAACGCTGCCCTCGCTTGCATACAGATGAACCGAGGGTTGTTACGGCAGCGGCGTCTCCTCACTCGGCTTGGGGGAGGAGCTCGGTGGGTGGTGTGGTGCTTTCTGACTCTGTGTGACACGCTGATGTCTTTACACCTCACAGACACAAGGACAAAGTCACAGAGCAAAAAAAAAAAAAAAATCACTTCCTTATTGCTGTCTTGGGGTCACGCCACATCAGCATCAGACTCCACCCACAGGAAACCAAGCATCTGGGCATTTTGTACACTTTTCTGGGCATAAGCATCAGAATGTTGAAGGTTGTGATCTGATTGTCTCTCCAACTGTTCATCAATGTTTCAACACCAAAACACAAACAGCGCTTTAGAGAATTCCATTTCCTGTTTACTCCGTGTCCTTTTTACTTTAGTTTCCTTTCTACTTCCTGTTTCCTTCAGTTCCTGCTGTATGTTATATCCTGTGTCCATTTCATTCCTATTTTACTTTTTTCTTTTAATGTTTATTTCCAGCTTCCTTGTAACTGGCTTATTTCCTGTTTCCTTTTTCTTTCTGCTTCCTCTTCACTGAATCAAAGATAATGTTAAAAAACTTATGAAATATTCAAACATTATAGTCAAAGGTCATGGTTTATCTCAGATACGAGGTTCTGAACTGGACTTTTCCTTGAAGCTGCTGAAACTGAAGTGTTAATAATTCAATCCTTTGATGCTTTGAAGTGAATTATATTTAATTAATCATTTCACGTAAATCAGGAGCTCACTGATGATGTGAGTAAGAATTACACGCTCTCACTCAGTGCATTAGCGTTACTGAGAGAGCGTGGGGTGTTAAATCAGGAGATAATAATTCAAAATAATGAGATATTTATGTGAAATAAGGGCATAACGAGGTGTGTTTCAGGGCTCCTGTACAGCTGATGGACCGCGTTTGTAGAATATTTAATCGTTATCTGAATGCTGATGTTGATTTCGCTGTAAAAATGTTTCTCGCTCCATCAAGAAGCTGCCAATTAGCTTCAGCCAATTAGCTCTCTGACCTTTCTGTGTTCCGGAAAATGACGGCTGAAGAGCGTAACATTCAGCTGCTGACATTCTCCTGGATAATGAGGAAAAATCTGCAGCGCAAGTCTCAGGAAGAGGAAGCGATAAATCAGACTCCACCAGCACCACCTTCACCATCATCATCATCATCACTCTTCACTAACGAGATCAGGACAGAGCATTCTGATTGGCCGAGAGTGAACTATTATGTGACATCACATGAACTTCATCCCACCGGGTTAATCTCTGGTCTTAACTTCATCTGAACGTTCACAATTCATAAAAAAAAACACAATACACACACACACACACCCCTGTTCACACCTGGAGATTAAATAACCTCAGATTAACGTCGCTGGTGAACAGGGAGTTGTTCACCATCAGGCTAGTTTATGAGTTACTCTGTTTACTAAAACTAGTTTCCACTGTAAAAGGTTGGGAGTTAACCTGATTACAGTAAAGTTTGTTTGTAAGCCTGATTGTTTTAAAGATCACTTATTTGTTTGACGTTTTTTAAAGTAGAAATCTAATCTGTTTTTTGGAAAGCTTTTTTTTTTTGATTGAACTTTTACATGACACAGAATGTGAATCACTGAACTGATTCAGATTCAGTGAGTGAGTCATTTGAGTCGATTGCACTGGATCTTCGATTCGGCTCATGATCAGTTTTCAGTTCATTTATTCAAATTCTGATGACGTTTGTTCCTCAACATGAGTTGATCAAATGTTTAATGGATCTGATTCATTAAAAAATTGTAAATGATTTAAAAAAGTGACTCTCTTCATGTTAACATTAGATTTTGTTGTATTTTTTGGATGTGTAGACGTTTGGAGTTCTACTAGAAACATTAGACCAGAAACACCGTGGTTAGTTCGGACTGAGCGGTGCAACGGATTCATCACAAAACAACAGAGCGATTCATTCACTGCTTTACTACAGTGTGTGTGTTTACATCGAGCGGAAACCTGCCTGTGTGTGACGAGTGTTAAAGTGAGCTCTATTCTCATCACTGTGAATTGAAACACAGCCGAGGATTTCAGACCGGTGTGTGAGAATTTCAGCTGGAGGAAAATTAGCGACTTTGAGACCCAAAAATAGAGGAAGCTGAAGAAGGCGTGAAAACTTCAGCGCTGACTTCACTGGGTTTGTCACCGAGACGTGTGATTAACAATCTCGACTCTTTTGGAGACAGAAAGCACCACCTGCGATCTGTTCAGATAAATAAAACTCACTTCTTCTATTTTTGGAACAAAGCCTCGCGTTAAAATAGCGAGCGGCTGACGCTAACTCACACTTTGCCGCTAATGCTAACGAGCGTTTCTGTGTTCTTGCTCATGCTGTAATGTGAGATTGTGGTTTATAATAATTTCAGGTTCATTCGGATCATCAGTGAGTTGAGATTTTAAAATGTCAGGATGGCCCGAGTGCCCTGACTCTTCTTTTCTTTTTTCCTCTTTCTCCCTCTCGCTTATTTATTTCCTTCTTTCATTATTAATTTACTTTTTTTTAATTGTAAATTTTAATTTAATGCTTATTTACTGTTTATCAGTATCTCTCCTTTTTTCCTTCTTTCATTGTTGTATTTTGAGTTATTTGTTTTTTTCTTGTTTTAATTGTATTATTTATCTACCTCTGCATTTTCTTTCTTTTTACTTTCTACCTTTTTATTCATCTACCATTAATGTCACCATGACAACCACCATGTGATCACTGACATTAGCTAAGTTAGCTAGCTGTGTAGCTGAGCTCACAGGCAAGGGTGCAGATGGCACAGGGGACGGGGGGGACATGTCCCCCCCAGATTTATAGTGACCCCCATCTGTCCCCCCCACCCACCGTCCCTACGTAAGGCGCCACACATAGGTAGAAAAAGTGAGGATTAATGTTCCGTTAGTTAAACTAACTTACACTGCAGCACAAAGTTGAAATGGCAGCAGCAGCAGCAGCCTTGTCTGTGATCAATCCACATTTTCCCCTTCTTGAATCGGTGTCGGCTGGAGCAGATCCTTGCAGATTTGGGAAAGCAAGGTGTTCATTTTCCACGTAATTCTCGGTTAATAACACTGCACAGCTCATCCATTTGGTGTTTCTGCTGCGACTAATGGTGCGTTCAGTTGTACTCGTAAGTTGGAAGTTTGAAGTCGGAAAAGCATTGAAATCCAGCATCTCCGTTGGGGTTTTCGTTTCATTTCATTAACTGTCCATTTTTTTTCGAATTCCATGTTCCATGATGTCCCAGTTTTTAAACTGGGAAGCGCTCAGTTCTGAGGTTATGTTGCTCGGAGCTCCGAGTTCCGACTTCCAATGTAAATGTAACGCACCATCTCAACCACGGGGTCCTAAGGGGAGCTGGGGCCTTTGCCTGTCGCGGTAACCATAGTGATCATAAACAACTGTCTAATGACCGAGCTGGTGATCTTTCTGCCACATTAAGCCAGAGAAGAGGGAAAAAAATCACAGCGTTTGTTTCAAGAACCAAAAGATGTAAATATCCTCTGCCTGTTGCCTTTCCCAGATGTGACAAATACTTGTTTTGTAATGTTGAGTAGCTAGTCTGATAATAATAAGAAGGAATTTGGACTTACCTGAAGGAGGCTAAATGTAAAATAACAGCATTCTAGGCTGTAGGTGAATATCTTTTAATGTTGTTATTTTTATGTATAATGTTATTTTAGTAAGCAGCAACTGTTAACTGAAATTATGAGATTCAAGATGTTAACATTGTCCTCCTGGCCTGCAGGCAATCCCTGGTGGGGTCAACAATGAAAAAACAAAAAACAATTACAGCATTTTTTCAAAAACCGAGCAATGTTGACCAGGTAGGCCTTTGTCTACCAATGTTCATTCAGTTACAAAACTCACAATTCGAATGTATATTGAAGCTTCAGTACACACACACACACACACACACACACACAATATATATACTGTATGCATTTACACAAAATGGAATCATTTGCTGACAGCTCAGCCCCCCAGTTCAAAAATCCGATCTGCGCCCCTGAACACAGGTTCTGTAGCTAAAAGTGTCCGGAGTCCTACGCTGTCATCATTTAATAATTTGCATATCAGACTCTGATTGGTTCAAAGCTGTGGGTTTTTTTTTTTCATATCACAAACTGAGCTCAATATAGCCCCGCCCCGAAACCATTTCTAAAGAGGAGTTCATCATTTAATCATCACGCTCAGGTGTTACCTTAATCGCTTTACTCTGGTCACTGTTCAGGTTTCCCGCAGGTTGCCATGGTTACCCTGTTAGCACCTAGCTAGCTAAGATACTATGTCTTGCGTGAGACTACTTTGCATGCGTAGAGATGTGTCTTATCTGTTTATTTAGCAACTCAATTATAATATTCACACATCATCTAAAACCTCCTACTCCCACTGGTCATCAGCACATCGCTTGCATCACTTCACGAGAAGTCGCCTCCTGTCTCAGTAAATCTCGACTTAATCAGTAAACGTGAACGACTCGATGCTGCTTTGTCGCGTCACAGCACCAGCGAGAGGGAAAATATATACATCAGCTCTTTTAGTTTTTTTTAGAGAAAAATGAAGTTTACGTGATCCAGCAGCGATGGTTTTTTCCCCCTGAACTCAAGAAAACAAACAAGTCACGAAAAAGGTAAGGAAAGAAGAATGAAGAGGAAAACCTCGTTAGGGATTGAAAGGAGACTGTGTGCTGGAATGAAAGCAGTGATGAGAGAAAAGCTGAGGTGCCTTTATTACCTTTTATTCCACAGCAGTGCAGAAGATTAATATCTGGAGCTCGGGCTGCTGAGCGAAGCGAATTCCCCTAGAGGCAGCAGCCGGGACTGCATCCAGGACACCACCCGAGACGGAGAGACGAGTCTCTCTCTCTCTCTCTCTCTCTCTCTCACACACACGCGCTGAGCCGACAGACAGACAGACAGACAGACAGACTCGGGGACGAGACGACGCGTCCTCTGCATGTTTCTGAGGAAGACGAGGAGCACGAACACAAAACCACAGCGGCACAAACCAACTTCATCTCACCTACAGCCCCTTTATTACCCAACAACAACAACATTATTATTATTATTATTGCACCTTTCTCCTACAGTTAAAATGCTCTTTCACAGTGTGAACTGAAAACAAGAAAGAAAAAAATAGTAAAATAAAACAGACAAACAATAAAAAAGCAACAAACAAAAAAAGAGTGCAAGAAAAAAATAAACAATAAACAATAAAAATAAAAAATGTCGAATTTTTTAATTTAATATCAAACAACAATATGATTTAGACATAAATTTTGATTTGATAATTACATTTGTAATGTTAAGGCGGCACGGTGGTGTAGTGGTTAGCGGTGTCGCCTCACAGCAAGAAGGTCCTGGGTTCGAGCCCCGTGGCCGGCGAGGGCCTTTCTGTGTGGAGTTTGCATGTTCTCCCCGTGTCCGCGTGGGTTTCCTCCGGGTGCTCCGGTTTCCCCCACAGTCCAAAGACATGCAGGTTAGGTTAACTGGTGACTCTAAATTGAGCGTAGGTGTGAATGTGAGTGTGAATGGTTGTCTGTGTCTATGTGTCAGCCCTGTGATGACCTGGCGACTTGTCCAGGGTGAACCCCGCCTTTCGCCCGTAGTCAGCTGGGATAGGATCCAGCTCGCCTGCGACCCTGTAGAGCAGGGGTGTCAAACCTGATCCATAAAGGGCCGTGTGGCTGCAGGTTTTCATTCCAGCCATGCAGCAGCACACCTGACTTGGCTCATTCAATCAACTGAACTGTCTTCACACAGTCAAATACTTGCAGCCACACCCACCCTTGATTAAAGGGTGGGTGTGTCAGTTGATTGAATAAGCCAAATCAGGGTGCTGCTGCATGGCTGGAATGAAAACCTGCAGCCACACGGCCCTTTATGGATCAGTTTGGACACCCCTGCTGTAGAGGGATGAAGCGGCTGGAGATAATGAGATGAGATGAGATGTTTGTAATGAGATGGGCGTGTCTGATGCCGTATATGGACTCACATTAGCATATATTAGCATGCAGCTAGAATTACAATTTAAAACTATAAACAAGATGTTAGATGATTTCTTGTCAGGTTTTGCTTTAAAAAAATCACTGAAACTCTAGATGTATATATGAATATCATTAATTCTCTGTATCCTATTTCCTGATATGGAAATAAAGCCACACCCACATTCCCATATATGGTATGAGGGGAATATATTTAATGATCAGTGATCTGCGTACGGCTCTTTACAGTGAAATACGGCCATGGGGTCGTTGTGGGGCCCATCATTATGAGCCTAAACCCTCTGGTTGGGGACTGGAACCCAGATTCTGTCGAATCGTTGCAGATGTTCAGCGTAATAGACACTTTCCATCTTATTTATTTCTAATTCTATTTGTCTTATGGCACACAGACCAGAAATAAACAAACAAATCTGATGTGCTGTTGACATCCGCGTGGGTTAGAGTTAATCAGCATGAGCGCGGTTTATCCGTAATTCTGAGAATCGAGTGGAAGCTTGTTTAATGTTTGTTTATAAATAAGGCTCATTTACATATTTAAATGAGTTCTGTGCTGTAATTAAATCACCATGTGATGTGTAATGATGCTCAAATGGCGGGTTTCAAAACAAATCGGTGGATGTGAGTTGTGTGTCAGATTAATCTGAACACACACACACACACACACACACACACACACACACACACACACACACACACACTCAGTCTGACAGGCTGTGTAAGTGTGAAACGTGAGGTTTTTTCCATCCAGACTGAACTTGTACAGGGATACGGCGTGTCGTTTCCTCGCACTGACGCTGATGTCAAGAGTGAAATTGATTATTTTTCAATTTAATAAATAATTGTAGAGATTTATTTGCAGCTGAGAAAATGGTAAATGCTGGAGACACACGTGGCTCTCTCTCTCTGCGAGTGGGGAGTCTCAGGTTATAAATTTAGTCCATATTAACAAACAAACTCTCTCAATGGAATGAAGTGTTAATGTACAAACTCCACCTTCAGACTTTAGGCCACACCCCCTATCTGACTGATACCACTTGTCTAATCAAGTGCATTTGTGAAATTGTGAACATTTCCTTTTCCAGAACGTTCCTTTAATCGGGTTGTACACTGTGTGAGACCAGCTGAGTTTTAACATTAATCCTCGTACGAGATTCTAATCACCGTTCTGAATTCCTGATCGTGCGATAGCGTGTGTCCTCCGTGTCAGGTCATGTGAGCATGGCACCCAGGCCCGGAGCGATGGGCGGGCCTTTGGGGGCCAGGCCCGCCCTAGTGTGGGCCCACCCGCCCTGTCATAGGCTAGGGCCAACAACTTAACACAATATTTAAAATAAATCGCAGGCTACTACAATTAAACGCTTTTTTTTTTTTAAAAAGGGCATAATATTAAAGAAAAAGTCCTTAATTTAAAATGTGTATACATGACACACTGTTTTCTTAACGTTTCGGCCTGCGCCCATCTCGTCAGCCCTGCGCTGTCATGCACTTGGCGTTTGATTTGCAAACTAAGCACTGGAGGTAAGAAACTGGTTTTGACGTTTCAGTTAACCTGCAAAACATATCTGTATTAAAGATTAATGTTGTCATGCTTCACAAAACTAGATTTGAGACATAAAACTTTTAATGCGCATGGTTTCACTTAGAAGGGATTCAGTTACTGCAGTTAGGCTTTGTGCAGGGAGGATGAGTGTGATGTAATCTTCTGTTGCGCACTCTTAATTGTAAATATCAATCTTAATTTGCTGTCTGGCGGCATGGTGGTGTAGTGGTTAGCGCTGTTGCCTCACAGCAAGAAGGTCCGGGTTCGAGCCCTGTGGCCGGCGAGGGCCTTTCTGTGTGGAGTTTGCATGTTCTCCCCGTGTCCGTGTGGGTTTCCTCCGGGTGCTCCGGTTTCCCCCACAGTCCAAAGACATGCAGGTTAGGTTAACTGGTGACTCTAAATTGACCGTAGGTGTGAATGTGAGTGTGAATGGTTGTCTGTGTCTATGTGTCAGCCCTGTGATGACCTGGCGACTTGTCCAGGGTGTACCCCGCCTTTCGCCCGTAGTCAGCTGGGATAGGATCCAGCTCGCCTGCGACCCTGTAGAAGGATAAAGCGGCTACAGATAATGAGATGAAATGAGATTTGCTGTCAACATTGATCACAATCATCCGTTTGCGCATTCAGTGTTGGGTATTCGGAACGAGTTTACAACATGACTCGTGCGCAAACGGAATACTGCCAATATTCTGTATGAAACGGAATATTCCCTGCAAACGTGCTCAGTGATGGACAATATATAGCAGCGGAACAGGGTGTCTGAAGAGCTCAAAATACACCATTTTAGAGTGTTTTTTTTCAAAAATTTCTTCCGGGGGAGCATGCCCCCGGACCCCCCTAGTAAAATTGGGTTCGCCGATGCGTGCCCACCCCCAGCCAGTGCAATGCCCGGCTACTAGACCGCGTCTGCCGTCGGGTCCGATGGCACCTTATGTGTTCCAACATCACAGATCTCACAAACAACTCACTGTTTATCTGAGACAACAACATCGCACTGAATGATGGTACAGAGTAAAGCTGGGTTTAGCCTCCTGGGATTTGAACTCATGACCTTCTGGTTACTAATCACTGATACAGCACTGAGCCATGCTTGTGTGTCCGGGAGAGAGACCGCTTCTGTCCGTGTGCAAACAAATCCATATTACAGATCAAATTCATCAACAAACACACACAGAGTTTGCTGATGAGTTTCCTCACACTCCTGACCTTTCATTTCCTGCTCTCGGCTTGCTCTCTCTCTCTCTCTCTCTCTCTCTCACACACACACACTTGTTCGGAATAATCACAGGAGAACTGGACCGTTTTTTTAAAACCACGGTTTTATTCCTGCGAGATGAGATGAGAGAAACTACACTCTGCCCCCTACTGGTACATGCTAATTCCCTATTTTAGCCCCGCCCCTCATGTTATTCAAATCCTGTTCCCTATTTTAGCCCCACCTCTCATTTTATTCCAACCCTGTCACATAATTTAGCCCCGCCCCTTGTTGCATTCCAGCCTTGACACACTGTTGAAGTGAAAACTGATCATCAGCTGAAAAGGCTTCAAGGTCATCCTGGAGATCAGGTAACAATTTCAGTGGCTTCCTACAGAATGACAGCTGAAGGATCCGGAGCGTCGAGGTTAATCCTGCAATAAAAGCTCCATTTTCTCCTCCTCTGTCTGAGTTCAGCTAGCAATTAGCACCACAGTTGCTACAATCAAAACGTTTGTAAGGTGGCAATGATGGAAACCATCATGGAAGAAAAGCTTTAGGTACCAAAGCGTGTGAAAATATTTACTAACTAGTGTCTTACTGTACAAGATAACATTAGAAATAAATAAATGCAGTAAGTGTTGTTCCCCTTCTCCACAGCACGCTGTCACTCAGCGTTTCAGCATGTTATTGTTCCCTGAAGTCTAAATAGAAGCTCGGTGACTTTAATCAGGGTGAAAAATGTCCAGATGTGGTTTTACACGCCCTTTTATGACCCTATGATTTGGCCTGAGAATGAAACAAGCCGTTTTCCCCTTTTTGGTTGGCTCATTAATATGTTGATGAGCTGTGCTCTGATTGGCTGGTTCATAGCTGGTGTGTGTCAGTAGGGCGTGATCGTCCGCGGCGGCTGTGGACAACAGATTTAATCAACAACACGGGAGATTTCTTTGAGTGGAATACAGGCAGGAAAATAAAACCATCCTCCGAGTGCATAAGCTAAGTCACCATACAGTCTCGTTAACTCTGCTAGCTCCTTGGAGCTTGATGGTAGCTAACGTTACCCAAACACTACGACTTGGTTTTGATCCCGAGAACACAAAGTAGATTAACGAGTTAGCTAACTATTAATGTTAGTTCAATATGAAACTTTCAGTTTCAGATGATTTGGCTTCAAACGTAAAAAAGTGGATAAAATCACACAGCATGGCGAGTTGCTTAGCTCTGCCTTTAGATTTCTGACTGCAGGTGGGGTCGCGGTCCGATCTGCGCGGTGAAAGCCGAGGAGCTCCAGCGCAGCATCAGGAACGGTTTCAGTTATCCACGTCTCACCGAAGCAGAAAGCAGACGGAGCTGAAAAGTCCTTCGTCCTTCTGACCAGCAGCTTCAATTCAAGTTTTAAGTGAGAGCAAGTCGGAGAGAAGTGCGCTGGGGAGCGACAGTCAAAAGCCACGTTTCAGGTGGTCACGTGAGGACGCCGTCACGTCTCCCATGAGCTCTCTGCCTCGATGTCATGGAGGGCTGATGATTCCCTCTGGGAGTACGTCATTGTTTTGTTCTTCACAGTAACTGCAGAACTGTTGGGAGTTTCGGCTGTGCAGGTCCCTGACTGACTGACTGACTGACTGACCGACTCTTTATTGATCCTGAAGGAAATTTAGGACGGAGCTACTGGTGAGGCAGTGACTGGCATCTGCACCGGAAGTAATATAAAAAGTCGTGTGCATTCTGGCTGCCGCTTCTCACCAGAGCTTTTTTTTTCTTTCTTTCTTTTTCAATTTTCATTTAATTAATTTATTTTTTTCTGTGTGTTTGTGTAGTTTGATGTTTGTTTGAGTGTTTTGTCCGCCAGTGGTGGTGTAGCTCCGGACCCAGTTTTGGGCATCGGTTCCCTCCAGGCCTTGGTTCGCCGTGGGTGATGCCTGTGCTCCCAGCTGTGGACTGCAGTGAGCTCGCTGCTCATTTAACATTCATGGTTGTCCAGCGCTCTGCGCTTTAATGCTTGGCGTGATGTTTCGAGCGATGTTGCTCGGTGGCGTCGCGGCGGCTGTGCAGGCGGTTTAGGACACATCAGCGCTCTGCGTGGCGGAGCTTCTCTGCTCGCTTTGTGGATCCACGGCGTGGTGTTTGAGCGATGTTGCTGACGGCGTCACGGCGGCTGTGCTGGAGACGTGGGACTCGTTTTCATGCGCCTTTTGGTGGGACTGTGGCTGCTACACCACTGGAATTACATCCTGACCCCTACTTGGTGGACTTCTTATTATTTATTCATTTATTTATTTATTATTGTTATTATTTTTTTCTTTGTCTATAATTGTAAAGCGTCCTTGGGTTTCTTGAAAGGCGCTATACAAGTTGAACTTATTATTATTATTAATATATCCCGGGATAGAACATGGGCTGATGTATGCAAATTTTGGGGCGCGAACTTTACCTTATCAACTCAACCAAGATAAATACAGAGTTCCATCCTACAGCACCTTTAACATTTGTTTAATGTTAATGGGCTAACTGACGAACATCACCCCTAAACACCGTCAGAGTTTAGCTCTGACTGAACGAGCATGCGAGTGTTTAATCGTAGCAGACGTTAACGTTAGAGGAAAGTTGGTTATTTGGACAGATGAGAATACTTTGCCGTGTGTTTGCTAATCCTCAGGAGACTCTCATCCAGCCTGCAGCTTCACGTCCATGTCATGTCCTGCTTAACTGTTCAGACGTTTGGATTCTTTCCACCCAGCTTTCTGAAGGTCCAGAGTGGAGCACCAGATCTCTGCAGCCAGACCATCATTCCTGAACACAAAATGCCAGTGTGTCCGAGTCCAGAGAGCGGCGCTGGCATCTGCCTCCGTTTCCATCTTGTTTATCTCCCCTGCAGGAGCCACGAGCAGAAATCAATTACAGCCCAAATGTCAAATAGGAGAGGAATGTTAAATTCGGCAGGACGCTGACGTGCGCTCGTTCAATTCTTCTGCACTGACATTCATGGAAACGAACATTGGACGAGACGTGATGTCTCACCGGATCGGGGTAAAAACCCAGACGAGTCGTGCACCGTGTTTATAATGCAATTTCCTGTTTACAACCCCGATTCCAAAAAAGTTGGGACAAAGTACAAATTGTAAATAAAAACGGAATGCAATAATTTACAAATCTCAAAAACTGATATTGTATTCACAATAGAACATAGACAACATATCAAATGTCGAAAGTGAGACATTTTGAAATTTCATGTCAAATATTGGCTCATTTGAAATTTCATGACAGCAACACATCTCAAAAAAGTTGGGACAGGGGCAATAAGAGGCTGGAAAAGTTAAAGGTACAAAAAAGGAACAGCTGGAGGACCAAATTGCAACTCATTAGGTCAATTGGCAACAGGTCATTAACATGACTGGGTATAAAAAGAGCATCTTGGAGTGGCAGCGGCTCTCAGAAGTAAAGATGGGAAGAGGATCACCAATCCCCCTAATTCTGCGCCGACAAATAGTGGAGCAATATCAGAAAGGAGTTCGACAGTGTAAAATTGCAAAGAGTTTGAACATATCATCATCTACAGTGCATAATATCATCAAAAGATTCAGAGAATCTGGAAGAATCTCTGTGCGTAAGGGTCAAGGCCGGAAAACCATACTGGGTGCCCGTGATCTTCGGGCCCTTAGACGGCACTGCATCACATACAGGCATGCTTCTGTATTGGAAATCACAAAATGGGCTCAGGAATATTTCCAGAGAACATTATCTGTGAACACAATTCACCGTGCCATCCGCCGTTGCCAGCTAAAACTCTATAGTTCAAAGAAGAAGCCGTATCTAAACATCTTACAGAACTGAGTGTTGAGATCATTTAAAAGTCAAATAGAACATTTAGAAGAATGAAAATAATAAAATTAAATTTAAAAACATTGAAAACCAGCGAAATGAAATAAAAATGAGAAATCTGCATCATCATTAGCTCAGAGTATAAAAAAAGTTTGTACGCCCCATTTCAACAGTCTCGTAACAGAAATTCTGGGTGTAAATATGAGAGAGTCTGTGTTAACTGGGGAGAAAGATGTTTGGGGTTTTTTTTAGCTTAAAAGTTTTTAAAAAATGTTTAGTCTGTTTTTGCACTGAAGCGTCTCCTCAGTCAATAATCAGGACGAGGTTTGTGCTGACAACAAGGAATAAACAATTCACACACAGACAGACAAATAATGCCGAATATTGCTATCAAAATATCAGTAAAGCAGAAAGGAGGTCTCCGTGGTATCCAGAATCAACCATCATCTCTCTCACACACACTCAGAGGACATATCAAGCATGATATTGATTTTTAACACTTCACTTCATCTTCACTTTCTTTCCATTCGTCTCCATGGGTCTGACGTCTAAAAGCCGAACTCTGCCATCCCGAGTGAAGAATAACGCTCGCTCCGATTGTATTCATCTTATTTTTGCAGAATGTGTCAGTTATTAAGCGTTTACACCCCACACTGTAAATCACAGGTTTATATTAATGCCCTCCTTCTAATCTTATAAACAGATTAAAGCCTGCGTGTAATCGTTAATAAAGTGAACTGTGCGGTTTCTCAGTAACGCGACAGTCTTGGTGAGGAATCTCACGCCACGTCAGGTCTCTCTTTATAAACACGGTTTTCAGACTGATCTCTGTAATGCGACTCTGAGCCCGGAATTAAAGTTTAAATAAGTAATGCGTAACATCAGAAGCTGATTGGTGAAGACACGCCCAAGAGTGAGTTATAACATCAACGAAACTGACTTCATGTTAAAACTGTTAATATTATAGTCAGGCTGTCTGTTGTTGCCCAAATGAGGATGGGTTCCCTTTTGAGTCTGGTTCCTCTCGAGGTTTCTTCCTCATGTCGTCTGAGGGAGTTTTTCCGTCGCCACAGGCTTCATCATTGGGGATAGATTAGGGATAAAATTAGCTCATGTTTTAAGTCGTTCAAATTCTGTAAAGCTGCTTTGTGACAATGTTTACTGTTAAAAGCGCGAAACAAATAAACTTGACGCCCACACGTCGCTGGGTTTTTCAGATGGGAAACGCAAAGATACAAATTCATCATGAATCACTTCTCTCATCCCGGAGCCGAGCAGGTGAACCCGCCCTCACGGTGTTGTCTAATTGGTTTCTGCCAGATTGGGTTGTTCTTTGATCTCACACTGGGCCGAACCAACTGGAAGAAGCAGGAGACATGAAGGGGATCGAGCTGCTTATTGCTTTTCCCCAGCGGCAGGATCTTCTCCAAACTTCATCACCCAAACTGAGCCAAGTCCTGAAAAGAGGAACATCTGAATGCCAGATAAAACCCCTCCCACCTATAACCCCTCTAACTCCTCCCACCTCAAACCCTAACATTCATTTTAACATGCTTTTTGAGATCAAATTTTAAAACACTGTTCTCCATTTCATTAGAAGTACTTCTTCGGTTTCAATATTAAGTTTTATTTTTATTTCATTATTTTTAAATTCAAACTTCTAATTTTATATAATTATAAAGTTATTAACTAGAATATTTTAGAATTAAAATGAGTTTTATTATTTTAATGTATTACATTTTTTTCTCCTTATATTTATTTTTATCCTGTAAATTTTATTCCACATCTTTATGATTGGCGGCACAGTGGTGTAGTGGTTAGCGCTGTCGCCTCACAGCAAGAAGGTCCTGGGTTCGAGCCCCGTGGCTGGCGAGGGCCTTTCTGTGTGGAGTTTGCATGTTCTCCCCGTGTCCGCGTGGGTTTCCTCCGGGTGCTCCGGTTTCCCCCACAGTCCAAAGACATGCAGGTTAGGTTAACTGGTGACTCTAAATTGAGCGTAGGTGTGAATGTGAGTGTGAATGGTTGTCTGTGTCTATGTGTCAGCCCTGTGATGACCTGGCGACTTGTCCAGGGTGAACCCCACCTTTCACCCATAGTCAGCTGGGATAGGATCCAGCTCACCTGCGACCCTGTAGAACAGAATAAAGCAGCTACAGATAATGAGATGAGATCTTTATGATTTGATTTATTTATTACTCGCTTGTACATCATTTTGAGCGACGGTGTGAACGAACAGAGCTTAAAATACAACACATTTATTATTATATTTCTGTTGTGCTGCTATAAGGCTAATGTAGCTCAAACAGCTGTTTCTATCACTCACACACACACACACACACACACACTCTCCATGTATCAGTATTGTGTGTGTTTTACTGCTGCGTGTTGACTGATTGTGACTCTCTCCTGATCCAGAGGAGTTTAATAAGCTAATAAATGTGATAATAAATCATAAACGCAGTGTGATGTGAAGGACGAGGAGTTAAACTGATTAGAGAAGCGATCTCAGTGTTTCTGTTCCAGCGCTGGGAGAAATTACACTTTCAGCCGTTTAACTTTCCTCTGAAAAGAAAGAAACAAATGTATTATTTATTCCCGCAGTAATTTAGTTCACTACGGGGCAGAAAATGAGAAAATAACAGCAGCCGAGGTTTCTCTCTATCTGGGGAGTTTATTCCTCCTGTTTATTTTCTCTTTATTATTCAGAGGGAAAAAATCCCTGAGTTTTATTTTATTGACTTTTTGCTTTATATTACATTAAATACACTGACACAGTTTATTAGAAATATATATTGAAAAAATAAAGTAACATCAGGCCTTGGATATGTTTCCAGAAAAAAAAAAGTTTGATTTATTTACCTTTTAAAAGTAATGTCTATATTAATCTCTATCAAAGTAATGAGTTCAGAAACTTTAGGAATAAAACTATGACTTTTGTGGGGCTGAAATGATCAACAATTTGGAAAAGAATTAATTCGTCAATTAATCAGGACAAAACTATTGATAAATTATTTTTTGAGCCCCATGTGACGTGTATTCAGGTGAAGGAGAGAATTTCAAAACCACTTTCATTTACACCTCATGATGAAATAGAAAACAAACACTTTCTTTTTGGATTTACTACAAATTCACACTGGGTTGGGTTTTTTTTAATTAGCATAAGATGGCTGTTAGCCAGGAGCTAATTTACTAAAATGATGCTCTCTTGATTGTCAATAAGCGACTCGTCCACAACATTCAGAGTCGCCTCAGTGATGTTTTTACTTCAGTCTGACTCTTTATGACGACAGATAGAGAGGCAGAGCAAGAGCGAGACTGACAGACAGACAGACAGACAGACAGACAGAGGCTTTTAAAGTCAGACAGGTGGAACTTTTTTCCAAACTCGTCTCATTTTTCTAAACTCTGCCTCCTTCACTTTCTCCTCTCCTCTTTATTCTCTGCACAGTTTAACCTTCACACCTGATTTAACAACACGTCCCTCCGTCTCCATCACTTCTAACGTCTGAAAACAGCACAGAGACTCGCTAACGAGAGACTCGCTAATGAGAGACTCGCTAACGAGACTGCTCAACTGACTCAGTCCGTCAGTGCAATAACTGAAAATCCTTAAACCTTACAAAAACATTACAATGAAAAATATTTTAAATGTGCAACTGTGAGATTATTATATGACAAACATGGTTATTAAACTTCTTTCTTGACGGGCATGTAGTGATGGAGACGGACGCAAGAGCAGGAGAACAAAACAAAATGAGAAGGGTGGGGAAATGAACACAAACAACGGTGACGCAGGAACATGAAGACTTGCATCAGAAAGCTCATCAAACTGAAAACCTGGCAGGAGGAACGAGGGAAAAGCAGCGGCTGCGGGGAAACGGAGTCCGAGGCGGCCATTTCGTGAGGCTGTGATGCATCCTGGGAGTGTGAGCTCATCGCTGTAACGGATGCTAAGGTGATGTTGAGTCTTTACTCATTTCAGGCTCCATCTTATTTAACAGATTATTTTTATTATTTCTAAAAATAAATATGAAAAGATCAGTAGAATAAGACGGACTCCTGACGCCACTCTCTGAAAAACTGAACTTTACTAAAACTCGGTGAAAGTGACACTGCGAGTCCTTTTAAAACTCGATCTTTATAAAGTGCCATTCTTCGTTTTAAGTTTGTTGTTTTGATGCTAGCCGTTAGCCGAGTTAGCGCCCTTGTTAGCATGAGAGAACTGAACAGATAAACAATGAATAAACTGAAAAATCAGTAACACAGGCACATGATGATTTATGAGGACAGAGAAAAGGACTAAACCGAATTAAAATGTCGACTGAGAAGGGTTTTTTGTTGTTGTTTTTTTTTTTAATTGTGAGCAAAACACAAGACCTCATTAGATCGGTGTTTTCCTGAGTTACTCACTTAGATTAAAAATAAATCTGATTTGTGAGTCGGGTTTGTGAGAAACAGTCCGAGCCAGAGAAGGTGAAATTATTCCCGGGAATATCGACTCGCTCGGCCTGAGCGCTGGATTTATTTGTGTAAGAAAATGTGAGCGTGTGAAATCAGGAAACTCTGATCCAGACAGACGACGTAAACTCGGTGGATAATGTGTGTTTTATTCTCCTCCAACTGAGTCTAATTAAACTCCAGACTATCTGTAATTACATCTGTGCTCATTTGTGACAGAGAGAGTGAGACAGTCTGTCTCTCTCTCCCTCTCTCGTTTATGGTGTAATTCTTCATTACTCAGTGTTCCTGTTTACCCATCTGCTGTAATTGACATCCTGTGCATTCGTAGTTTTATGCATCGTGGGGACTTAAGCAGCCTCCAGAACACACACACACACACACACACACACACACACGCAAAATCAGAAGCCTGTAGTATTGAACAGTCTCAACCTGGACCGTCTTGCCCCACCCTCAACTCCGTCCTTCATACCGATATCATCTCTATTATTTTATTATTGTAACTCCTTCCACATTTCAGATTTACTGCGGATTAATTTAGAGTTTATCATGTCAGGAGTTGTGTGAAGCAAAAAAAGTGCACAAAGTATTGACACCCTCCTTACATGGGGTTTAGTAGACACTCTTATCCAGAGCGATGAACAACACACCCAGAGCAACCTGGTGAGCAGGTGGGGGTTCGCTGCCTTGCTCAAGGGCACTTCAGCCATTCCTACTGGTCCAAGGAATTGAACCAGCAACCATTCAGTCCCAAAGCTGCTTCTCTAACCATTAGGCCATGGCTTCCCCAACTGATGGAAGGTGACCATTATAGTACCACATGGGGCTTCATGTTTTGGTGTCTGGCTAGCAAACGGGGGGGGGGGGGGGGGGGGCAATACTTTATGCAGCACCACAGCTGGGCTACAGTCCTACACAGTGACCTGTGTGATGAGTGGAGCTGATAAAACCAATCCAGTGGTAATCTCATGAGAACCAGAAGAGTCAAATACCAAAGCCCAGAGTTCACACCTTGCAGGTCAGAGCATTAATCAGAGCGACGCGAAAGAGCAACAACAAGAACAAAACCAACCGAGCGCCAAAAAAAAATGGCGAGAAAAAAAGCCTCTGCAGCTGGTGACATGGCACAACATGACATTAGATCTGAGCTGAACCACGGGCTGGAGTGAGGAAACAACACGGACAAGCGGAATATTATCTGGAGTGTGAAACACGGACAACGTGGAAAACAAACAGCGGGACACAGAGAAGCGCGTGAACCCCAACTGCGCGGCGTGACCACACGAGACCGAGTAATTAATGAGATCACGCAGGGACACAGTGAGGGTTTCGGATACCGTATGCCCGTTCTCAGCTTTATCAGCTTCTCTTTCCGTCTCTGTGGGGAAAAGAGCCACATGAAGCTCAGCTCATATTCCACCAAGTCATTATTATTGTCCCAAAAACTTATGCAGAGACTCAGAGATATCGCTTTCCTTCCACAGACACTGAAAGTGGATAATCTGAGACAGAACACTACGGAGCTGAATATTTACTCCCAGGATGCTCGTAATGCCGAGGTCTTAAACCGAAGACTGTAATTAAAGTGTTGCACTAAACAGAACCGACAGATCTGAGCATGCTCCTTCAGGACACCGCCTTCACTCGAACCCACTGCCGCCCCTTCTGATTGGTGACAGAGTGGTGACCCTTAGGAGTGTTAAAAGTGTTCAGTGTCCAACGCTTCATGTCTCCAGCTTTTACTGCAGTTCGGAACCTCTACAGCTTTTCCTGGAATTTGGTAAAGAAGCTCGTCTCGTATCATCTCCAGCGACGTCAACTCGATTCTCAAATCACAAACTGATGCTGAAAAACATAACGGAATCAAGCGATGCTCCATTTCTGCGCTTGTCCACCTTCTGGATGAGTGAAGAATGACTCTGAGGTCAAACTAGAACAAATCATCTCTGATAACAGCGGGGATCCAAGAACTTTACTTTGTAATTAGCCCCGCCCAGAGCCCGGGGTCAGTCCCGTGACGGCTCAGGTGTGAGATTTTAAATGCTGGTGGTGAAGTGACTTAAACATCAAAAACAATTCCTTTGCTCGTACAAAACAATATTTCCTCATCGTACTGCCAAAGAGTCTCGTCTAATAACGTATTCAATTATTTCTTCATATTTATTTTAAACACGTCATTGATTTCCACAAATGGAGAATTTTTAGAATTACATTTGCATTGCTGGTGAAATTGAGGCTGAGTTACACTACAGGGCAAAAACCATTCACTCTTCCTTTCAATCGTTTAATTATCTCCATTTAAGACGTCGTGCGAGTGTAAACAGCTCATTGATTTCCAGAAGTGACTCAG
This sequence comes from Neoarius graeffei, assembly GCF_027579695.1. Taxonomy (NCBI): domain Eukaryota; kingdom Metazoa; phylum Chordata; class Actinopteri; order Siluriformes; family Ariidae; genus Neoarius; species Neoarius graeffei. The sequence goes on along the minus strand of NC_083580.1, from coordinate 944,271 downwards.
CAGTTAAAGCCGAACCGCATCATTTAAAAAAAAACAAACAAAAAAACCCCAACCCTCATTTCAGACTCGGAGCATCGCGTCACGTCACGGCTCGAACTTTTTCGCCCTGGCAGCAAAGATAGCAGAGCGTTGGTCCTGCACTGCCGTCCTCAGCTGTATTTAAAGTTAACATTAAAGTTAAACACGCTGATGGTGCTGACGATGCAGCTCTCAGATGTTCATCCACAGCGTTAATTCCGTCTGACCTTCAGCAATCCGTCAGAAGTGAAGCGTCGCTCGCCATCAGTCATCGGAAAAAAACTCGGCAGATCAATGGAGCTTCGTGACGTTAAAATCATCAAGGACAAATATTTCAAGTCTAAACTTGAGCTTTCGGTCATCGTGGTGTAAAAGTTCTCCGCAAGTTTATTTTAAAACACAGCTGAAGGTCTGATGGTCAGAGCTCACACTCCAGACAGGTGAATAAATTGTGTCATAAAGCATGAGGACCAATCAGGTTCAATATGCAAATGAAGGCCATGAACACTTTTCTGTTTAGTTTTTTTTTTTTTCAGGCAGAAACACGACATTAAATGATTTATTATTAAATACAGAAAATATCAGGTGGCATTAGAGAGACGGTTTAGTTTACTTTAAATCTCACAAGTCAAAGATCAAAATGGTGTTAAATTACATTTCAGTCCAGCTGATTGCTGATTCATAAACACGAGGAGATGAGACGAGACTATGGAACGTTCATAAACTCACCGAGGCTCTGCTTCTGTGTAGAAATGAAGGAACTTGAATCCGTCATCGATGCTACGGAGAATTTTAGTCTTTACTCTTGTTTCCTTTCTCACACCTTCAGTGTTGAAAAACATTTTCATTAGCATGCTAACCGCTAACTCAAATATTTTTTGTTCTACTCTACTGAGAAACATCAACAACGTTCCACGACTCTTCAACTTAACACTTTAAAATTACATTTAAAATTTAACTTATGAGTTTGTGAGAACACTGTTGCTAGGCAACTGGGAAATGCAGACATGGATAGACACCAGGGACATAAGCTAACTGCTAATGCTAGCTTACATCTTTTAGATACCAATGTAAAAACAAACGAACATTTCCCTTTGATCTCATCTCATCTCATTATCTGTAGCCGCTTTATCCTGTTCTACAGGGTCACAGGCGAGCTGGATCCTATCCCAGCTGACTACGGGCGAAAGGCGGGGTTCACCCTGGACAAGTCGCCAGGTCATCACAGGGCTGACACATAGACACAGACGACCATTCACACTCACATTCACACCTACGCTCAATTTAGAGTCACCAGTTAACCTAACCTGCATGTCTTTGGACTGTGGGGGAAACCGGAGCACCCGGAGGAAACCCACGCGGACACGGGGAGAACATGCAAACTCCGCACAGAAAGGCCCTCGCCGGCCACGGGGCTCGAACCCGGACCTTCTTGCTGTGAGGCGACAGCGCTAACCACTACACCACCGTGCTGCCCATTTCCCTTTGATGTGTCGGTAAATTACTAAGGAAAGTCAACTGTACGAGTAAAATTACTCCATCAACTCACTTAACATTGACTTCTGTGATTCTGCAATAAACCTCAGCATCGTATCACAACTCGTGAACTTTAAACCATCAGAAAGTTTCAAACGCAGGAAGATCGGCAGTCAGCGCGTCTCCGTTTTCTGCCCCAACAGCATCATCTCACTCCGTGTTAAGGGCGGCTGGTGCATAAGGGCGATTGGGCGACGCACTCCCAAAACGAAAAAAAAAAGTGTTTTTTTTCAAAACAAACTTTCACCAGCGCTGCTCGAGGCCGTTTTAATCTGTCTCTGGGTATCATTGTCCAATCAGGGTGGTCTTGCTTCTAGAGTACCGCCCCTTTTGGGGCGATTTCAGTCACACTGAAAATCGTACAAGAGTTCACTGATAGAGTCCCATGTTAATATATTTTTTTTCTCCTGACTGACACTTCAATGCAATCTCTATGGGTTCCGGGGGGGCGTGCCCTAACGTGCTTACATCACTGCGCAGCGCGGCAAAGTTGCGTTTGATCCCATAGACATATAAACATAGATGCCGCCTTCTGCGTAGAATCATGCGTCATCCTCGCCGCCATATTGGATGGGGCAAAGTGGAGATTCTTCAACCGTCTCTGGTATAGCGTCTAGACAGTAGCCGAGAATAAAGATGCCTCATTCATGTGCTGCGTTTAACTGTACCAACAGGTTTACCGTCCAAACGAGATCACATGGGATTACCTTTCACAGGTGAGCCTGGAAAAATACTTTTCAATACTGTTCCTTCAGTCTTCAGTTTCCCAGCTCATCTCCACCGGGGGGGTGTATAGTTATAAGCAGTGAGAATTAGAGAATACAGTGCCACACTATGATGAATGTTTTTGAACGTATGATGAATGTTTTTAACCTTTCTGAATGGGAAGGAATCAGTGATGTATTTTGTTTTGGTATGGCGTTAGAACCTGGCCGAACTCAGTTTGGCGCTCATTCAGCTCACTTTATTCAGCGAGAGCAGGTCTGTGTGGTGACTCAATAAATAAAACACTACATTTTTATTTTCATTCACTATTTCCAGTTTTTCCACTATTTCCATCATTTATCATATTCAGTCTTGTAGGTTGGTTATTGTGGCCTCAGGTTTTGGTAGCTTGCTGCGGTATGCTGACTGATTAGCTTACCTGAGCTATCTATCGCGTATCTGTCGCTAGTTTGCAGTGTACAGGGTATTTCGCACACTATTTATAACCATCACATTAAAAGTTATATAATGTTTTGATGCCTGTTTGTTTCCCAGATATATACGTGTGTGTCTTAATGGGTGAATAAAAGGCATGGAGTTAAATATTATTGTAGAAAGGGGCTTTATGAAGTTCAGTCCATTTACTTGCATTGGTTTACGGGGAAGATTTGCCACATCCAATATGGCGGACACTCTGACGTATCCCAGCAACGGGCCGCCAGCTCAATGCGGCGTCTATGTTTATATGTCTATGATTAAACCGGCTCATCCAATGCGTGAGATTTTGTGGAGTGTTCGAGTTAGCTCTACGAGGCAAAGACGAAACTGAGGGCTCCAGTCACCGTGGTGTTTTTCTGGGTTTGGTTGACTATTGGCTTGCTACCCAGGTCAATTTACTTCAGTCCTGTGGACATTTATGGTCCGTGTAGACATAACAGGGGAAAATTGCCCCCCTGAAAAAAAATTCAGAAGCCGCCACTGCTCTGTGTGTCCCAGCGACAGACAGATAGACAGACGCACTAATAAACTATTTTAATACAGAAAAATGAGAAGTGCCAGATTTGGATGAAAAAAAAAACATCACTCTGAACATGTCAACCCTCGACAAGACCCAAACGAGGAACACTTTTCCTGTGACTTTCCTTCAGAGACTCTGACTGTAAGACATTACTGCGTATTGCATCAGTGTCCAACAGACTGTCTCCACATGGACATCAGCAACATGCTGCGTTTACAGAAAGAATAAACTGGGACAAAGTTAATTCTGCTACAAAGGAAACATCGACACGCTCCGGAAGACGAGACGCTGCTCGCTGTGGAGTGGAGATCACAGTCGGACATCAGAGTTGAGTTTTTATCCACTAAAGATCTGAAACGTCACAATAAACGTCCACATTTCACTAATAAACAAAAACTGATATTAAAAAATCGTTTCATTTTAGAATTGACTTATTTACTGCAGTTACTTTTTACTGAAATATTTCTACACTCATAACTTTTAAATCTCATACATTATATTTTGTAGTTTTTAATCTCTGTACAGCTGCTTTAAGTGCATTATTATTATTATTATTATTTTATTAGCCTCTCATTCCATTTTATTTTTGATGACCTTTTGTGTCTATTTCTCTGTTTTCATGCTGTAAAGCACTTTTAGAGCTTCATTATTAAAAGAACTGCAATTTAAATCTATGAAAGATAAAAAATAAAAATATTAATTTTAATAAAATTAATTAACTTTATGTTTGTGTTTCGTATGCTGGTGCTTTGATTTTGGACTTGAGTTTAAATTGAGTTTCTTTTCGTTTTTTTTTTTTGACGAGTCACATGATTCTGTTCAGTTAAACGATTCACTCCGATTCGTTCAGCTGCACAGTGAGCCCAAACACTTCAATCAGACTACAAACAGTGGAGTTGTGTGACGTACCCAATAATTCTTTGATTTTATTTTATAACATCCACTGAAATGCAGGGTGAAACAGATCCAGACCATGATGCACCCAGCACCATGCTTCACGGCTGAAAGGGTCAGTGTTGATGTGCAGGACTCCAAATGCAACACTACACATCTCTGTCTCATCCTGGTGTTCTTTTGAAAAATTGATGTACTGCAGCGGGGGGGAATGGTTCGTCCATAGTGTCCCTCCATGGTGTTTTTCCATTAGAACCATTGTGTTCAGTATCTCGGACACTGCAGGTTTTTTCAGTCCTTCAGAATTGCAGCCTGCTGTGATCACGGTGTGATCTTTCCCCAGACGTCCCTCAGTACTGAATTTACTCTTTTTGAAAATGTAGGACTTCAGAAATGACTTCATAATATTACCTACAATTCTTCTAATATCTGAAATTTTCTTTTTACAGGGTGTGACATCTCTCTAAGCCACGCCTGTAATCTCACCAATTAGCTTTTGGAGACGTCGTTAGCCATTAAGTTCACAGACACATTCGGTACTGACCTGAAGTCCTTCTGCAGTTTGCTGATTATTACGACATGCCAGGAGATCAGAGCATGGTTTTATGAGTAATGGAGAAATCCTAACATTCCAAAGGGTTCATTTGCTTTTCCTCATCTTTTCCATCCATCCATCCATCTCTATTTTTCCATCGATGCCTTCTGTCCCTTTTTATCTTTCTTTCTCTCTCCATCACTTTATCCCATATGCTGTGTGTAACAAGGCAAGTGTGAGGTTCAGCTTCAGCGACTGCAGCAGACTGTTAAATAAAAAACCCTGTGTGTGTGTGTGTGTGTGTGTGTGTGTGTGTGCGCACACTCATCCAGCAAAAACACTGCTCTTATTTTATACATCATACAGAAAATGACTGTGCAAAATCTTATCATTATAGAGGTTTGTTTTTGCTGTAAATCTCACAGAACACAGAATGTTGAGATAAACACACACACACACACAGGGAAGGGAAACTGGAGAGTAGAGAACAAGCTCTAAAGGAACTGGGAAATATTTATACTTCAATAAAATCTGTAAAGTAAAAGCCTCATGAATTTTGTCCCCCATCATGCTGTATAGTAAATGTAACAATAATAATAATAATAATAATAATAATAATAATAATAATAATCTGCAGAGGCTGTTATCAGAGACACTGTGATGATGTAAAGGTCTGAAGGACCCGGCTCCTCGTTGTACCTCCAGGTTCTCTTTGTGAAGGAGAAAAATTCCACGTCTCTGTTTCAAACAGCATCGTCACGTTTGTGAAGCACGAGGAGCTCGTCGTCGTCTCTTCAGCCGGATTCTCAAAACCCTCTTTCAGCTTCTGAGAGAACAAAAATAACATCAAAATTCAGAGGGCTTCATCATTAAAGCACATACACACAAAACAGGAAGTGTGAAGCAACAGTGCCCCCTGCAGGACACTCTGACAGGAACAGGGCCAAGAAACAAAGGAAAGGCGTGCTGGAGATGTTCACACTGCACTCACACGGGTTTCTAATGCCAGTGTGACAGAATGCAGATTTAACCCTTTCTTTATCCGATGTGTCAGACATCATTACATTCCAGGCGTTTAGCAGACGCGCTTCTCCAGAGTGATGCACAACACACCCAGAGTAGCCTGCTGGGGATTCGGTGCCTTGCTTAAGGGCACTTCAGCCATAACGGCTGGGCTAGGGAATCGAACCAGCAACCTTTTGTTCCTAAAACCACTTCTCTAGCCATTAGGCCGTGACGTCATAGGATTTATGAAGAACAAAAAGCACAGCGTTTCATGTTCTTGCTCAGGAATCAGAGACGAAACCAAAAGATCCTGAATTCTGGAAACCGCAATCTGGCAGAATTTTTTGTGAAAACCTTTAGATGGACGACACTTTAGTTCAGTTCAGCTCTCATAGGTGTGTGATGTTTGTTGCGTCCCAAAATCATCGCTTAACACCAAGAATTATAATTTACATCCATGATGAGAGAATATCACGGCACGTCTGCCACCGAATCTCTGTACAATGCTAATTTAGCTAATGCTAGCCATGATCAGTCAGCGGTTGCCATGGTAACACCGAATTATATTCTAGGCTGCTGTCAAATAAAATTAGTGCAAAAACAAGCATGTTTGCAGAAGATAAGTCGGCCATATTGGGCTGTGATGGACTGCAGGAGGTCATGGGGTCGTTCCCCGATTTGCATATTCATAGCTCCTGGGTAAATGTGTGTTGTAGCGTGTTGGCTTTGAGCTTTGTTAAATAATTGTATTTTCCTCATGGGTCCCTGACAGAGAAGCACTGCTCGGTCTCATCCTCATCACCAGACCTGCTCCTGTCTGCCGTCCAATCAGCTTTAATCAGACCGAGAGAATCGCGAGCGCACTCTCAGACATCAGCCAGTCGTTCAGCTGAAACAGTCGGAGTGAAGTCGTGATGAAGGGCGTGCTCACACGACACTGTGGATAAAACACACTCAGCTCTGTTTCCTAACACACACACGACGTTAAGGCTGAAGGTGAGGAAATGTGTTAGTGAGTTCAGCAGAATCTGTAATGAAGGGAACAGCGGTGAGGGAGCCCGAACAAAAGGGAAAAATGAAGAAGGTACGAGACAGGAAAGGAGAGACCGAGTCAAATCAGCATCCTGGATCCGGTCACGATGGTGGAGCTTTTTTCCTTCTTGACGTAACCTGTAACTGTATTAACACACTTCCTGTCAGGAGCTCGGTTTATTCATGTAAAACTCAACACGTGATCCGATTTCTCCGTCGCAGTGTAACACGACTCCTCCACAGCGGATACAAACCCATACCCTTCTGTGCACCGTGGCTCCAGTTCTCTTTGCAGAACAGACGACTCTCTCTAGCTGCGTCTCCACAACCATCGTGTCCATGTTTTACGGCATCTCTGCACCCAATCACACAGCCAACGCTCTCGATTACGCCCTGAAAGCAAATCATTGTGTTGCAGTTTATTTTAGAATGCGTTTTTCCCCACTTGTTTTATATTCTACTCTATTTGAACCTTCATAACCTGTCATTGAGTCAAATCCCTTTAAACACAAGGGGACTGAGACTCACCTCATTCAGACCCAGGGCGGGGCGGGGCGGGACTAGCTGTAGAGGACTAACAACTATTTAAATAATTAAACAAGTGTCATTTTATTCAGTTGTCAGATCCAAAGTGATTAACAACGCAAAGAACCTCAGCAGCTCCGTTGTGAAATGTAAACAGTAAATGTAAAAGCATTTCAGTCTCACACACACACACACACACACACACACACTGCTGATGCTGCAGTTATTAAAGTACAGGACAGTAAACAATCAGCTTAAAAGCCAGACTTTGTTTCTCTTTGAGAATATAATACACTAAAAGGCTCATCACTTATAAAATATAATCTGTGTGTGTGTGTGTGTGTGTGTGTGTGTGTGTGTGTGTGAGAGAGATAAAATGAGGACATGATTTACTCGGCGTATTATCAGCACATAAAAATCAGCAAAAGTAAACAGTCCCCCTTTCAGTGCCGAGGCTCCTGTGTGTTTACACTCGGCTCTCGGTGAAGGCGTGTCTGTGCCCGATGTACTAAACATGGCATGTGGTTTGGGACACGCCCACACTCAGGGAGAAGGTGGGTGTGACAGGTGTAAAGGTTCTCTGCAGGAACCCTGGTTTCCAGAGGAGAGTTCCCTCACGTCCCTCCTGTCAGAGCTCGTCACTCGGCCGCTCCCGTGTCCTCCCGAGACAGTCGCACGCTGCGCTGCGGTCAGACGGCTGTCTCACTCTCTCCATGTCAGGATGAACAGCAGGTTTACCCACCTGTCGATCTGCATAGGACTGAAAAACAAACAAACTGTCACAGTGACTCCATCTGAATCAAGAGCTACAGTCAGAGAACGAACACCAAACTTTCTCTCAAAACAGAGCAGCGTTTAACATCCGAGTAAAACTCAGCCTGGGAAAATTTTATTTTCAGAAGGAACTCCGATAACACGCAGATGATGGGGGGGCTGAGGAAACGCCACTCTTCATTACTGTGGAGTTTAGTATTGTATTACAGTGGGGTGTGTGTGTGTGTGTGTGTGTGTGTTCTTTATCACTGTTTACGACTAAACTACTTATTCATTTAGTGTGTGGTCTTTACAGGAAAATATCAGACTGAGGTCTTAATAAAAATAATTAGTTGAGTTTATTATAGCAGCGTCCTTCTCACACCCAAGGTCACTTTACAACTGGGGGGTGGGGGTGAGGGGTCCACCAAAAGAGGGTCAGGATGCAATTCCAGTGGCGTCACTACCACAGGCCCACAAAGATAAATCCCACAGCACCTGCACAGCCACCATAACACCACCAAGCAACATCACCCGGAGCGCCACGCCGCGCCACGCCGCGGATCCACAACGCGAGCACAGAAGCTCCAGCACACAGAGCACTGGACAACCCCAACAATAAAAGAGCAACGAACTCAGTGCAGTCCACAGCAAGAAGCACAGGCATCAGCCACAGCGAACCGAGGCTTGAAGGGAACAAACCCACCCAAAACCGGGCCCGGAGCTTCGCCACAACTGGCAGACAAAACACTCAAAAAAAGACTATACAAACACAAAGAAAAACACGGGGGGGGGCTCAGGTGAGAAGCAGCAGCCAAAACATGCACAGTGTCCTCGCAACCAGCTCGACGGCACAAAGAGACCGGCGTCTGATATTTTCTCAAAGACTGAGCAAGCGAAGTTAATAAGGAGTTTACCGTCTGGCTTTTTAAGATTAAACTAGACGCTCATATAACGAGGCGTGGCACGGCTTTCAGTCACATCATACAAGATAAACTTACTTTATCCCTCAGTGGGGAATTTACATGTTCCAGCAGTTCACAGACAGAAAGAGTCAGGAATAGACAGTAACAAAAAAATAGAGTGCGATAAAACTAAAAAAAAAAAAAAGTAATAAAATGAAATATATTTGTAATGTAGTTGAGTCACACACAGATTAAGTGGCTAGCAGCAGTGCTGTAGTCGAGTCACTAAACCTCGAGTCCGAGTCAAGTCCAAGTCATTAAAGAAAATTTTGAGTCGAGTCACGATTGATCTGAATCGAGTCAGAGAAAAAACTCACACTGCACCATTTGATGGTGGCTGGTGCTGCCTTGATGCGAAACCGTTTATGGTGCGCGTGCTGTCCGGATCGCGCCCGAGCGTCTATCTGAAGCACACGCCAAGCCGCGCAGCCGTGACACTCTCGCATGAAATTTGTACAAAAATTAATGTAGATATAAATCTCTTAAGCCAAATTATTATGGCATGTTACAAAAAATAAAGAAAAAATCTGAGCCCTCGTCTCCAGTTTAAGAGTCTGAATGCAGTTAACGCACGAGTCCGAGTCATCGCTGTTCAAGTCCAAGCAGAGTCACGAGTCGGACTCGAGGACTACAAGCCTGGCTAGCGGTTTCGAAACTGAATTTCCGTTCGCGGTTTCTGAACACTGTTTGTTGCTCATTTCTTGAGTAACTCTGTGACTCTTGTTTGTCTTTCAGCAGTTTTTGATTCTGTTTTGGTTTCCAGTGCATCTATTTTTTTGCAGCACTATTTCCAAGGCTCCGGCTTTCAAAGTCCATCATCGCCCGTGGGCATTACAGGAAAATACTGCCCACCAAGGAACCAATCAGAGCGCACGATTTTACTGGAAGTAGCTCGTGCCATATAATAAAGTTAAATACTGCTGTTTATTCCTGGTGTGTGTGTGAGAGAGAGATCTTACTGTTCGTTCCTGTTTATACTGTGCATTATGAATATTCATTAGTGGTGGCAGTAACAGTGAGAGTCTCAGTATCACAGTGACTGCAGTAACGTTACTCACATTACCTTCAGCACCATGTAGTAATAACAGTAGAGTCTGTGAGGTTGGAGCAGTTCTCTGGCCAGCGCCTGCCCCGCCCTCGCTACGGCCTCCACTTCACCGTCGTTCTCCTGTTACTTACACACACACACACACACACACACACACACACACACACCTGATTTATACTTCTGTTTAAACTCTGCTGTAAGTTCAGCTTTGTCTCTCACACAGGGTGAAGTATATGTTCTTGTCTCCTCCAGGAGGCGCTGTTGCATGAAAACACCAGAATTTACTGCTTTTACACACAGAAGCTCTGCGTTTCACTGGATGAAGAATAAACAGAAAATAACAGACAAAATATTGTTTTGAAACAAATTTACTGAAGGAAAAAGAAAAACCTCAAAATTGTAAAAATAACACCAGTTTTTAAATCCACAGGATGAGACCGAGGATTAAACAGACAGTTATAGTGACGTTTCAGCCGCGACAGAGACTCACACTTCATATATTAAACACGCAACACACTGACGACAGAGCTCGCAGCTTCGTGGAAAAGCAGCAGCTGGAAATGTGCAGGAGGAAACGTGGCGCTACTGAGGGCGCTGATCACAGACCCTGCGGTCGACACCGCTGCGACGGAGTTACATTTCTGCTTAGGGCGGGGCATAAGGCACACGGATACACCGCGTCCGACAGCACAGATCTGACGCGGAAGTAGAAATTAACCTTTCCACTGCTGTTACAGTAGAAAGGGGCGTGGCCACGTACTTTTCACTGACGTTTTTCAGATGAGTGAAGAGCAACTCGTCTACAGATCTGCTTTAATTATAACAATAATTAATCAAATTTCTCACCTTGGCCCACTGGATTCTCTCAATCAGATCTGACAGATCTCGTTTGAACTGTAAGTAATGGCGCCCAGGCCTGAGGTGTGTGTAAAAGTGTTCGTAATATGAAGAGTCCTGCTTCATGACCACACTGTTCCCCAACATCAGGTACGGAAACCTGTACGCAGCTACCGTCCCATCCACATTCACCTGGTACTTATACTGCACACACACACACACACACACAGAAATAAGTCTCTCTGTAATGTATTATTGTTATTTTTCCTGAATACATGAACAGGTCTGTTTTATTTCCTCTGAATAATCTGTGTATTATGTGAACATTTCATCTGTTTTGTTTAATAATTGTTAATAATTTGTCTGATAGAGGTGTTACACAAATAAAATCTATTATTATTATTTAATTAATACCTTCTTGGTCTCTCTCACCTTAAAAAAGTCGAAGAATCCGACCAGCGGCGCTTTGCCGAGATCTTTCTCTCGCTCACGGAAGAAGAAGAAAGCCGTGATCCCGGCGTCCAGCAGCTCAGGATTTTTTTTGGACATGGAGACGAGGTGTAAGCGCTCCTCACGACTGTCTCTGCCTCGGAAAAACGCTCGCTCTGTTTTATTGCCCCACACAGGACCTGCACAACCACAAACCACCGCGGAGAAACAAGCAGAGGCTAACGCACTAAACACCAAATCAACAGCCAACACACAGGACTTTTTTTTATTTAACGACTGGAAACAGAAGCTGCAACTCATATAAAGGTGAAATAAATAAATAAATACTTTAAAATAAGCATGGTTTTGTTAAAAAAGGTGAAATGTTCCACAGATAAATAAAACAAATTGAAAATAAAGTGAAAACTAAGTAAAATGAATGTAAATTAATTTGCCAGTTTATTTCAATGTTATTTAAATAAATACAAATAAATGGCAATAAAATAAAGTAATAAAAACGGATAAAAGGAGAATTAAATTAAAAATAAATAAGTAAAATGTTAAAATCATTAAATACATAAATTAATAAATCTCACACACACCTGTATTTCCCTGTACAGACAGCAGGTCATTGGACACGCCCCTCATTGTCTCTAAGGTGGAGTGTGTGATGTCGTAGGTGGGCAGGATGATGTCACGCGTGTCCTTCGAGCCGCACCATGAGAGAACAGGAACTGGTCCGGGAACGTCAGAAACTTTGCGCGTCTCTAACGGCCAGTCACCGACGTTAATGAAGAACTCGACGTCGGGCAGACGGACCTGCGAGGAGATTTACAGCCGACCAATCAGAAGAGCCGCGGGACAGAAGTCTGTTACGATGTGAAATGTGGAGAAACTTCTCACTTTGCGTGCGAGCGAAAGCAGCATCTCGTCAGAGAACATCTTGAAGTCGGTGTACTTCCCGAGCGAGCGGCGGTGCAGCTGGTTGTTGATGATGGCGTAGTGAATGACGCCTCTGTTTGAAAAGCGCGAGGGAACTTCCTGTCTCACTCGCTGCAGCTCGATGGAGGGAAAAGAGCTGAAATCCTCCTCAATCTGAGGATCTGCACTCGGACACTTCATCACACTCAGCCACGCCTCCGCGTCCTCATCGGGACAATCACAGTCCTCATGATACACCGCTCCTGCAACAGGGGGCGGAGCCAGAGAGCTTAATAATAATAATAATAATAATAATAATAATAATAATAAACACGACTCCTGAACATCTAACATGAACATCACCAATGCGTCTTCCCTTTTAATGTGAAGTGGGCTGGTCTTATCTTGGGGAAAGCATTTGTAAGCTCCACCCACAGCAATCACACAGCTGATTTCATTCCTTCCTCACAGGTTTTATTTATAAATAACTAATAGTGAAAAATGAATATTAAATTAAAAAACAAATATACAAGCAGGTAAAATAAATGAATAAAGTTAAATACAAAAAGACTCAGAGAGCTGGCTGTCAATCAAGCTTCTCATTAGAATATTAGGCCACACCCACCAGGCCAGGCTCAGATCACGGAATTGAGCCGAGTGTTTTATCAGTCTTCATCAATCAGGGCTGGGCTCAAACATGTGTGTGTAATATTCTACAACCCCGATTCCAAAAAAGTTGGGACAAAGTACAAATTGTAAATAAAAACGGAATGCAATAATTTATAAATCTCAAAAACTGATATTGTATTCACAATAGAACATAGACAACATATCAAATGTCGAAAGTGAGACATTTTGAAATTTCATGACAGCAACACATCTCAAAAAAGTTGGGACAGGGGCAATAAGAGGCTGGAAAAGTTAAAGGTACAAAAAAGGAACAGCTGGAGGACCAAATTGCAACTCATTAGGTCAATTGGCAATAGGTCATTAACATGACTGGGTATAAAAAGAGCATCTTGGAGTGGCAGCGGCTCTCAGAAGTAAAGATGGGAAGAGGATCACCAATCCCCCTAATTCTGCGCCGACAAATAGTGGAGCAATATCAGAAAGGAGTTCGACAGTGTAAAATTGCAAAGAGTTTGAACATATCATCATCTACAGTGCATAATATCATCAAAAGATTCAGAGAATCTGGAAGAATCTCTGTGCGTAAGGGTCAAGGCCGGAAAACCATACTGGGTGCCCGTGATCTTCGGGCCCTTAGACGGCACTGCATCACATACAGGCATGCTTCTGTATTGGAAATCACAAAATGGGCTCAGGAATATTTCCAGAGAACATTATCTGTGAACACAATTCACCGTGCCATCTGCCGTTGCCAGCTAAAACTCTATAGTTCAAAGAAGCAGCCGTATCTAAACACGATCCAGAAGCGCAGACGTCTTCTCTGGGCCAAGGCTCATTTAAAATGGACTGTGGCAAAGTGGAAAACTGTTCTGTGGTCAGACGAATCAAAATTTGAAGTTCTTTATGGAAATCAGGGACACCGTGTCCTTCGGACTAAAGAGGAGAAGGACGACCCGAGTTGTTATTGGCGCTCAGTTCAGAAGCCTGCATCTCTGATGGTATGGGGTTGCATTAGTGCGTGTGGCATGGGCAGCTTACACATCTGGAAAGACACCATCAATGCTGAAAGGTATATCCAGGTTCTAGAGCAACATATGCTCCCATCCAGACGACGTCTCTTTCAGGGAAGACCTTGCATTTTCCAACATGACAATGCCAAACCACATACTGCATCAATTACAGCATCATGGCTGCGTAGAAGAAGGGTCCGGGTACTGAACTGGCCAGCCTGCAGTCCAGATCTTTCACCCATAGAAAACATTTGGCGCATCATAAAACGGAAGATACGACAAAAAAGACCTAAGACAGTTGAGCAACTAGAATCCTACATTAGACAAGAATGGGTTAACATTCCTCTCCCTAAACTTGAGCAACTTGTCTCCTCAGTCCCCAGACGTTTACAGACTGTTGTAAAGAGAAAAGGGGATGTCTCACAGTGGGAAACATGGCCTTGTCCCAACTTTTTTGAGATGTGTTGTTGTCATGAAATTTAAAATCACCTAATTTTTCTCTTTAAATGATACATTTTCTCAGTTTAAACATTTGATATGTCATCTATGTTCTATTCTGAATAAAATATGGAATTTTGAAACTTCCACATCATGGCATTCCGTTTTTATTTACAATTTGTACTTTGTCCCAACTTTTTTGGAATCGGGGTTGTACACCATGCTCGAACACAGTGTTAAAGTCTCTCTCTCTCTCACCCCCCACCTGTCAGTGTGTACGGAGACTGAGCCACAGGGGTGTGTTTGTGAAACACCTCCACCTTGAGACCGTGAACCACGCTGGAGTAAAGCCGGAACCTGACGAGGAAGGAGCCGTCACTCCGGTCCAGAGGTGCAGGAACATGAACACGAACTCGCTCCTGTACCGAGAGCGCACTCACCCTCAGCTGGAACGAATCTGAACCTGAAAAACAAACACACACACAGTAGTGTTTTGTTTTGTTTTTCCTCCAACAAAAAATTATTTAATAAAAGATATTTTAATAAATTGGTTCAAATGACTAAAATTCAATATTTATTCAAAAATTATTCAATACAAACTAAACCATGTGGCAAAACAAATTTTTAAACAAATGATTTCATAAATATTTTGAATAAATAAATGTTTTAATAAATTATATTTACACACATTGCTTGACTCGCTTCTGTTTATGAAACAAGTGGAAAAACAAGGAAAAATAAACTAATTAGTTTTACAGATAATTAACATGTTTCTGAACTCGAGTATAGAGGCGTGTGCGAGTGTGTCAAGTTTATTTGTATCGAACTTTTAACAATAAACATTGTCGCAAAGCAGCTTTACAGAATTTGAACGACTTAAAACATGAGCTAATTTTATCCCTAATCTATCCCCAATGAACACGCCTAAACTCATTTCTGCACTCAAGTTTCCATCAGTGAAGGGTTTATAACATCGAGTGTGTGTGTATGGAGGTGTATGGGAGAGTGTGTGTGTGTGTATGGAGGTGTATGGGAGAGTGTGTGTGTGTGTGTGTATGGAGGTGTATGGGAGAGTGTGTGTGTGTGTGTATGGAGGTGCATGGGAGAGTGTGTGTGTGTGTGTATGGAGGTGCATGGGAGAGTGTGTGTGTGTGTGTATGGAGGTGCATGGGAGAGTGTGTGTGTGTGTGTATGGAGGTGCATGGGAGAGTGTGTGTGTGTGTGTATGGAGGTGCATGGGAGAGTGTGTGTGTGTGTGTATGGAGGTGCATGGGAGAGTGTGTGTGTGTGTGTATGGAGGTGCATGGGAGAGTGTGTGTGTGTGTATGGAGGTGTATGGGAGAGTGTGTGTGTGTGTATGGAGGTGTATGGGAGAGTGTGTGTGTGTGTATGGAGGTGTATGGGAGAGTGTGTGTGTGTGTATGGAGGTGTATGGGAGAGTGTGTGTGTGTGTATGGAGGTGTATGGGAGAGTGTGTGTGTGTGTATGGAGGTGTATGGGAGAGTGTGTGTGTGTGTATGGAGGTGTATGGGAGAGTGTGTGTGTGTGTATGGAGGTGTATGGGAGAGTGTGTGTGTGTGTATGGAGGTGTATGGGAGAGTGTGTGTGTATGGAGGTGTATGGGAGAGTGTGTGTGTGTATGGAGGTGTATGGGAGAGTGTGTGTGTATGGAGGTGTATGGGAGAGTGTGTGTGTGTATGGAGGTGTATGGGAGAGTGTGTGTGTATGGAGGTGTATGGGAGAGTGTGTGTGTATGGAGGTGTATGGGAGAGTGTGTGTGTATGGAGGTGTATGGGAGAGTGTGTGTGTATGGAGGTGTATGGGAGAGTGTGTGTGTGTATGGAGGTGTATGGGAGAGTGTGTGTGTATGGAGGTGTATGGGAGAGTGTGTGTGTATGGAGGTGTATGGGAGAGTGTGTGTGTATGGAGGTGTATGGGAGTGTGTGTGTGTGTATGGAGGTGTATGGGAGTGTGTGTGTGTGTATGGAGGTGTATGGGAGAGTGTGTGTGTGTATGGAGGTGTATGGGAGAGTGTGTGTGTATGGAGGTGTATGGGAGAGTGTGTGTGTATGGAGGTGTATGGGAGAGTGTGTGTGTATGGAGGTGTATGGGAGAGTGTGTGTGTGTATGGAGGTGTATGGGAGAGTGTGTGTGTATGGAGGTGTATGGGAGAGTGTGTGTGTGTATGGAGGTGTATGGGAGAGTGTGTGTGTATGGAGGTGTATGGGAGAGTGTGTGTGTATGGAGGTGTATGGGAGAGTGTGTGTGTGTGTATGGAGGTGTATGGGAGAGTGTGTGTGTATGGAGGTGTATGGGAGAGTGTGTGTGTGTGTATGGAGGTGTATGGGAGAGTGTGTGTGTGTATGGAGGTGTATGGGAGAGTGTGTGTGTGTATGGAGGTGTATGGGAGAGTGTGTGTGTGTATGGAGGTGTATGGGAGAGTGTGTGTGTGTATGGAGGTGTATGGGAGAGTGTGTGTGTATGGAGGTGTATGGGAGAGTGTGTGTGTATGGAGGTGTATGGGAGAGTGTGTGTGTATGGAGGTGTATGGGAGAGTGTGTGTGTATGGAGGTGTATGGGAGAGTGTGTGTGTATGGAGGTGTATGGGAGAGTGTGTGTGTATGGAGGTGTATGGGAGAGTGTGTGTGTGTGTAAAGTTCTGACCCGGGGACTGGGTGATTTTCTCTCCGTCTTGATTCACCGCCTGGATGTAGAAATATCGGACCGGAAGCACCAGCCGCGGATCCAGCCCCGGTCCCCAAATTATACATTTTTCTGGACTTATTTTATCTTTCTCCTCCTGACCGAGTCCAGGTTTTGCGCGGCTGATCACAAGTGCAGCGATGTAAAGTCTCACCGCAGTGAGTAAAGTGTTTCCAGCGCGTCTCTGCAGCATCGCTGATGTGCTTCCGTATTTTCATCCGGGTACTTTCTTCTTTGACTTGAAAAGCCAGAGCAATGTCTTTTACCGCCACCTATCGGGCTGGAGGTGTGGGTAACTCCCACTGAGCTGCTGCTCACAAGCACATCCAGAGATGCAGAACAGATTTGATTGTTAGTTTCCTCAACAATTAAGTTTCTGAAATGTTTTACCGTTTGTCCTTCATGTGTGCTGAGTTTAATAACCAAGAAGTCCGCCTTAGAACGGTGTCGCTAAGTATGTTTCAAAAGTTCGTGTGTGTGAACGAACTTCAAAAAACTTCAAAAAACCCTCCGTAGATCTGTATTTTGCAGGGGACGCTGCACAGGGGCGACCAGCGGTACAGTCTGTCTGTCTCCTTCTTTGTTTGTTTGTTGAGTGACTAAGTTGTTTGTTTGAGATCATTTTTGGCACAAATTTTAATTAGTTATGCTTTCTTAATCGTAGGCTACCATAAGCCACTATGAGTCGCATATGGGAGCTTGTTTTATTAGTCGGGTCGATACTGTTTGTTATCAGCGTGGCGTGTGAACCGGCCTGTAATGCGGAATCACACGTACGCTACAACAGAGACTTTCTCCTACAACTGAGAGCCTTTGCAGCCGATTGGAATTATACCAGTGTACCTGCGGAGATAACAAGAACCCGAGAAAACAAGAGAAAATGAGGGAAGAGGGGAGGAGTGCGTCAAAGACTCAGGAGGAGAAAAACAAAAGTCCCACTTCCAACCATCATTCTCTCTAACGTCCAGTCGATTAAAAGAAAAGCAGATGAGTTGCGAGTAAACACTCGTTACTTGCATGAATACAGGGAAGCCGGTGTTCTTGCCTTCTCCGAGACCTGGCTCAATGATACCGTGCCAGATTCCGAAGTTTGTCCCGATGGATTTAGTATCGTGCGCTTGGACCGATGCAGTAAGGCTACAGGCAAGGAACACGGAGGGGGCGTGTGCGTCATGATAAATGACAGATGGTGCAAAACAAATGTGGTAAGAAAAAAGATCTGCACCCCGATATTGAACTTTTATCAGTTTCTATGCGACCCTCATATCTTCCCCATGAATTCCCACAAATTTTCCTGACACTGCTATATATACATCCAAGAGCAGACACAAACAAGGCAGCAGACATTATCTTTAATATCACCCACGAATTTGATGAAATCTCACCAGATGCGCCCAAGTTTATAATGGGGGACTTTAACAACTGTACCCTCAAAAAAACACTGTCTACCTATTCGCAGTATGTCACATGTCCAACACGAAAAAACAAAGCAATTGACTTATGCTATGGCTCCATCCCCAAGGCATATTCATCTATTGCCAGGCCCCCCCTGGGTGGCTCAGATCACAACACAGTCCTTCTAAGACTCACCTATAAACAGGTTTTGAAAAGGGTTAAACCTGTGGAAAAGCAGATCCAGGTGTGGGATGAGGACAGTGTAGAGATGTTGAAAGGGTGCCTGGAGTGTACATCATGGACCATCTCTGAGGACTCTTCAGCTGACTTGCACACACAGACGGAGGCTATCTCGGGCTATATAGACTTTTGTGTGAGTGCAGTCATTCCAACCAAGACCATCAAAGTGTATCCAAACAATAAACCGTGGGTGACAAAGGAACTAAAGGATATATTAAATGAGAAAAAGAGAGTATTTGCTTTAGGTAGCTTACAGAACAGAAAAGACATGCAAAGGAAGGTCAATAAGGAGATTTACAGTATAAGGCCAGATGTCAGTACAGGGATAGAGTACAGAGTACCCTGGCAGAGGGGAATTCTAGAGTTGCATGGACTGGAATAAAGCTGATGGCCAATGCACCCTTCAAGATGGGGAAAAAAATTAACTTCATGGATGACACAGCATCTCTTGTGCTGGCCAATAACTTAAACGAATATTTTACCCGCTTTGAATTCCATGGCTGTGGTAACGTCTCTGCTTGGCAACAGACTGTGATGGACGACGCTGGGATGGAGAGCATTTTGACCATCAAGGAGGAGATGGTCCCGCGAGTGTTTGAGAGGACTAATGTGTGAAAGAGCCCGGGGCCCGATAACATCGGAGGCAGAGTGCTGAAGCACTGCGCGGCCCAACTAAGTGGAATGTTTTGTTCTCTCTTCCAACGCTCAGTGGACACCCAGGTGGTTCCACTGCTCTGGAAAACAGCAGTTGTGACCCCCCTTCCAAAGGTCTCCCATCCATCCTCATCCAAGGATTACAGGCCCATTGCCCTCACCTCTCTCTTAGTTACACTACCGTTCAAAAGTTTGGGGTCACCCAGACAATTTTGTGTTTTCCATGAAAAGTCACACTTTTATTTCCCACCATAAGTTGTAAAATGAATAGAAAATATAGTCAAGACATTTTTCTGGCCATTTTGAGCATTTAATCGACCCCACAAATGTGATGCTCCAGAAACTCAATCTGCTCAAAGGAAGGTCAGTTTTACAGCTTCTCTAAAGAGCTCAACTGTTTTCAGCTGTGCTAACATGATTGTACAAGGGTTTTCTAATCATCCATTAGCCTTCTGAGGCAATGAGCAAACACATTGTACCATTAGAACACTGGAGTGAGAGTTGCTGGAAATGGGCCTCTATACACCTATGGAGATGTTGCACCAAAAACCAGACATTTGCAGCTAGAATAGTCATTTACCACATTAGCAATGTATAGAGTGGATTTCTGATTAGTTTAAAGTGATCTTCATTGAAAAGAACAGTGCTTTTCTTTCAAAAATAAGGACATTTCAAAGTGACCCCAAACTTTTGAACGGTAGTGTAAATCATTTGAAAGGATCATAAAAATATACATCGTGAACTCCTGTAGACATGCCCTTGACCCTCTACAACTTGCCTACAGATTTGGGAGGGGGACAGACGATGCTATTGTAGTGCTTTTAAATGATTTGTATACACATTTGGAAGGTTGCAAAACACATGCTCGAGTTTTATTTGCAGACTTTTCATCAGCATTCAATACAATACACCCACAACTTTTAGCAAACAGACTCGGAGACAACTTCCAGTTAAACTCAACACTAATTAAATGGATCTTGGACTTCTTGAGTGGGCGGCCACAAAGAGTAAAGGTGGGGAATACATTATCTGGGGTTCGCTTCACTTCAGTGGGGACACCACAAGGCAGTGTCTTGTCACCATTGTTATACATACTGTACACTGATTGTTGTCGCAGTAGATACCCTGGACATCACATAATTAAATTCACAGATGACACTGCTGTGGTTAGTTTACTGGAGCGAGACGAATCTGAACATGGTCCAGTGTTGCAAGAATTTGTCGACTGGTGTGAAGCCTCCCAGTTGCATTTGAACACATCCAAGACCAAAGAGCTGGTCTTCGATTTCAGACGTGAAGCTCCCTCAACCACTCCGTCTCTGATTAAAGGGGAGGAGATAGAGATGGTGACGGAGTACAAATATCTTGGTCTTATTATCGACCACAAATTATCTTGGGACCAGTGTGCTGATGCTGTTTTTATAAAGGGCCAACAGCGCTTGTATTTTCTTAGAAAACTTAACTATTTTAATGTTGATAACAAAATGTTGACCGTGTTTTACAAGTCCTTTATTGAGAGTATTCTCTCATACTGCATTGTACGGTATGCTGGTATGGGCATTCCAAAATCACCCATAGGAACAAATTGGGGAAGATTGTTAAAACCTGTGGAAAAATTATAGGTCAGCAACAGGTAGACCTGTACCAACTATATCTGACCAGATTAGAACAGAAGGCAGACAAGGTTTGCATGGATATAACTCATCCACTTTCAGTGGAATTCAAGCTGCTCCCTTCTGGTCGTAGATATAGATACCCCAACGTCAGGACAAATCGAGCAAAAACTCATTCATTCCCATGGCAATAATGCAATTAAATAAGATGTGGGGAGGGGTAAGACTAGAAGAATATTTGTAGCACTGTGTAGTATTTTCCTTTATTTACAATATTAGGCCTTCTGGGGAAGTGCAATATACTTCTTATTGTATTTTATTTATGGATGTGTGTTATGTATTGATGAATAGTGCTGTAGCACAGCACAGTAGTTTTATTTATGGCATTAGGCCTTCTAGGGAAGTGTAATATACTATACAGTAGTTTTATTTATGACCTTAGGCCCTTAGGCAAGTGCAATATACTCCTTCTTACTCCTTACTGTATTCCACTCATTGATGTGTGCATGTTATGCATTATTCTTTTATGATATTAGGCCTTGTAGGGAAGTGCAATATACTTCATTTCATTGTACTGTATGTTATGTGTTAGATGAATAGTGCTGCAGATGTCTACTAAATGTCTGTTTTGTCTGTTCTGTCATATGCCTGTACTGTACTGTACAACAAATTGCCTTTCAGGGACATTAAAGTTTTCTAAGTTTTAAAGGGGCCCACTCACGCTTCCAAGAATCCACTTCGTTGTTTTTATTTTGAAATCACGTGATGGCCATTCTGCTGACTTTCTGTGCAGCAAAATGTCTGAAAATTCACTGTTTGTGATCCCTACAAAATCTTTCTCAGACTTTTTCTTCATCTACGTCTCATACATGGACATTTTGAATAGAATATGCTGTAAGACAGCCATGACCAGTTCTGGTCCCTTACAACGGAATAACCGTACAAAAACAGAATGGATCAGTTAAGAGAATTTAAAATATAATTACTTTGACAAAATGCTTTCAATTCCACAGACCAGTTTATGATCAATGGTTTCAAACGTTGCCGGGTTGTTAGGGATTGTTTTCAAACAGTGGACTATCACACTTGAGTTTAGTTTGTGTGATGGTAAAGACCACCATCTTACTTTACCTGTCCTTACAGGCATCTCTTCCAGATGTTAAACAGGTGTCTCACTTTCTCTCACCTCTCTGGATAAAAAAAATCTAAATTTTAATGAGAAAAATCTAAAAATCTGTTAATAAGAATTCTTTAGAAACTTTGTATTTCCACAATAGAAGCATTTATTTTGAATTTTAAAAATTATTTTACTCTTCAGAACAGTGTAAAAATGATTATCTAAGTTAACTAGCGATGAGTAAATGTCAGTGCTGCAGTGCATTGTGGGATATCAGGAGTGCATTGGATATTCTCCACTATAAAAACATGTGCTTTATAAAAGTCCTCCCTGAGTAGTGCACTATACAGTGGACAGGCTGTGGATTTGGACAGCAGGTATACTGCTGCAGGTCCTCGCTCTGTCTCTCGTCCCTACAGCAGGTTTAATAATAATGATGCATTTTATTTATAAGCGCCTTTCAGGACACTGTACAATGAATAAAACAACAATAAATAAAATCAACATACATAAAAGAAACAATGGAGAGTGTAACAGAAGTTAAAGTGGATGAGCAATCTTAAACAGGTGAGTTTTGAGTTTAGGCTTGAAGATGGGGAGAGAGTCAGAGTTCCAGAGGTTTAGTGCTTCAGGTAAGCTCTGCACTCGTGTGTGTGCTTTACACACTGAGGTTCTGCAATCGGTTCCACTTTAGAACAAAATTACTCCGACACAATGCGATTCTTCACAAGAGACAGCAATCCCACATGAAGTTGTTTTTAAAATCATTTTATTTAGTTCCACTTGATTACAAGTCTAAATAATAAAACAGCAATCGCCTGATCACAGCAGCTTCCGGTTCGATTATTTGCTGCTCTTTAATGAACTGAGAACCTGCTGCTGTGAGGTTTGAACACGAGCGTGAATATCATGATTACGGTACATCTGAAAAACAAGATACTGTTCAGGAAGCGGAGATGTTTATAATGTCCATCTCATGCCGTCCCAGTGTGAGTACAGGCGTCGAGTTTCCAGTATCCAGTCTGTGAACTGTGGGAGCAGTGCATACACTCCGGGACGTCCAGGTCGAGCACAGCCCACGCCAAACGACGTCACGCCCACCAAATTCCAGAACCCTTCCTCCTCGCACATCAACGGCCCTCCAGAGTCACCCTGTTACACAGAAAAAGTCATTTTCTCTTCAATCTCCACAACGTCTCACAGTCCTCACTTTGACACTGGTCCCCATGTTGTTTTTAATCCCCACTTTGTCATTGGTCCTCACTCTGTCTATAGTCCCCTGTGGAAGCGAGGGCGTGGTCGAGCAGGGGTTTGTGAATGGAGAACGAGACCAGGGAGGGTGAGTGGCAAAGTGATCGCACCTGTGGTGAATTAATGTGTGTGCGCGCGTGTAAAAGCACTGAAACATCCTGTGCTTCCTGTCCCAGTGCTTCAGCGTCCACCACAGGGTCAGGGACACATTGCACTGGTACCGAAACCCGGGACACTGAAGCACTGCGACAGGTGGGTTTTTGCTTGAATAGATCCTTTTTTAATGAAAGACTAATCACTTATCAGTGCTTACACACACACACACATATATATATCACGTTAATTAACCACAGGTGCGATCACTTTGCCACTCCCCTTCCATGGCCTCGATCTCCATTCACAAACCACCACTTGACCACGCCCTCACTTTGTTTATAGTCCCCACTTTGTTTACACCATAAAATGTGGTAAAACATGTGTAGACACACACACACACACACACACGCACGTACGCACACACACACACACACACACACACCTGACAGGTGTCAACTCCGCCCTCTGGGTATCCCGCACACACCATCCGTTCAGTGATGATGTATTCAGGAAGTCTCTCCTGACACACACTGTTCTGAATGAGTGGCACCACGGCCTGCTGTAATACATCAGGTCTAATACCTACACACACACACACACACACACACACACACACACACACACACACACACACACACACACACACACATTACCGGTACCTTGTTACCTTCAACTGAATACATTTACAAGGAGTTTTATCCCTAAAAAAGTTTAAAACACAGGTATTTGTTTGTAAATTGAAAGTAATCATGAACAAAAGATGATATTTTGTTAAATAAATAATAATTTGTAAGAGCTAACAATGATTTGTTTGTTGGCCGAGAAATATTTTGTAATCCAGCATGCAGACCTCCTTCAGTGAGTGCCCCCCAGCCTGCGATCACACACTTCCTTCCTGCTACAATCTGCTGATGGGGCGCTGGCAGGCAGATCGGCTGGATGTAGTCTGACAAAAATAAAATAAAAATGATTTTTGAAAAAAGTTTCAAAATCAATATCAGTTTATCAGCTGTACAGATTTTCATCTGTGTGCAGTTTATTCAGAAGTCGAGTAAAAAGAGCTGCTCTTGTTTTATTTGCTTATTATTGATCTCAAACCGGGCGGCACGGTGGTGTAGTGGTTAGCGCTGTCGCCTCACAGCAAGAAGGTCCGGGTTCGAGCCCCGTGGCCGGCGAGGGCCTTTCTGTGTGGAGTTTGCATGTTCTCCCCGTGTCCGCGTGGGTTTCCTCCGGGTGCTCCGGTTTCCCCCACAGTCCAAAGACATGCAGGTTAGGTTAACTGGTGACTCTAAATTGAGCGTAGGTGTGAATGTGAGTGTGAATGGTTGTCTGTGTCTATGTGTCAGCCCTGTGATGACCTGGCGACTTGTCCAGGGTGAACCCCGCCTTTCACCCGTAGTCAGCTGGGATAGGATCCAGCTCGCCTGCGACCCTGTAGAACAGGATAAAGCGGCTACAGATAATGAGATGAGATGAGATGATCTCAAACCAGTACGAGTCAGCTCTCACTGGTGTCCCGAAGTGAACTTCAGCCCTTCTGGTTCACGAGTTGTGAGTTTGTTTAGTGGAACACGTCCCTGGTGTAAACTGGGATGAAGATTTGTTTACAGATAATGATCTGAGATAACTAGGGATAAACTTAGCTCATGTTTAAAATCATTAAAATTCTGTAAAGCTGCTTTGTGACAATGTCTATTGTTAAAAGCGCTATAGAAATAAACTTGACTTTTGATCATCTTTCTGCTTTTCTTGTGTTACTGTTTCTGATGCTTTTATCCAACAGGAACACGATTCTTTGGACTGACGATGATAATGATGGAATGAGGTGTATGGGAGTGTATGGAGGAGTGTGTGTGTGTGTATGGGAGTGTGTGTGTGTGTGTGTGTGTGTGTGTGTGTGTGTGTGTGTGTGTGTGTGTGTTGTGTGTGTGTGTATGGAGGTGTATGGGAGAGTGTGTGTGTGTGTGTGTGTGTGTGTGTGTGTGTGTGTATGGGAGTGTGTGTGTGTGTATGGGTGTGTGTGTGTGTGTGTGTGTGTGTGTATGGAGGCGTGTGTGTGTGTATGGAGGTGTATGGGAGTGTGGGTGTGTGTGTGCATGGAGGTGTGTGTGTGTGTGTGTGTGTGTGTGTGTGTGTGTGTGTGTGTGTGTGTATGGGAGTGTGTGTGTGCATGGAGGTGTATGGGAGAGTGTGTGTGTGTGTGTGTGTGTGTGTGTGTATGGGAGTGTGTGTGTGTGCATGGAGGTGTATGGGAGAGTGTGTGTGTGTGTGTGTGTGTGTGTGTATGGGAGTGTGTGTGTGCATGGAGGTGTATGGGAGAGTGTGTGTGTGTGTGTGTGTGTATGGAGGTGTATGGGTGTGTGTGTGTGTGTGTATGGGAGTGTGTGTGTGTGTATGGGTGTGTGTGTGTGTGTGTGTGTGTGTGTGTGTGTATGGAGGCGTGTGTGTGTGTATGGAGGTGTATGGGAGTGTGGGTGTGTGTGTGCATGGAGGTGTATGGGAGTGTGGGTGTGTGTGTGCATGGAGGTGTGTGTGTGTGTGTGTGTGTGTGTGTGTGTGTGTGTGTGTATGGGAGTGTGTGTGTGCATGGAGGTGTGTGTGTGTGTGTGTGTGTGTGTGTGTATGGAGGTGTATGGGAGTGTGGGTGTGTGTGTGTATGGAGGTGTATGGGAGTGTGGGTGTGTGTGTGCATGGAGGTGTGTGTGTGTGTGTGTGTGTGTGTGTGTGTGTGTATGGGAGTGTGTGTGTGCATGGAGGTGTGTGTGTGTGTGTGTGTGTGTGTGTGTGTGTGTGTGTGTGTGTATGGGAGTGTGTGTGTGTGCATGGAGGTGTATGGGAGAGTGTGTGTGTGTGTGTGTGTGTGTGTGTGTGTGTGTGTGTGTATGGGAGTGTGTGTGTGCATGGAGGTGTATGGGAGAGTGTGTGTGTGTGTGTGTGTGTGTGTGTGTGTGTGTGTGTGTGTGTGTGTGTGTGTGTGTATGGGAGTGTGTGTGTGTGTGTGTGTGTGTGTGTGTATGGGAGTGTGTGTGTGTATGGAGGTGTATGGGAGTGTGTGTGTGTGTGTGTGTGTGTGTGTGTATGGAGGCGTGTGTGTGTGTATGGAGGTGTATGGGAGTGTGGGTGTGTGTGTGCATGGAGGTGTATGGGAGTGTGTGTGTGTGTGTGTGTGTGTATGGGAGTGTGTGTGTGCATGGAGGTGTATGGGAGTGTATGGAGGCGTGTGTGTGTGTATGGAGGTGTATGGGAGTGTGGGTGTGTGTGTGCATGGAGGTGTATGGGAGTGTGTGTGTGTGTGTGTGTGTGTGTGTGTGTGTGTGTGTATGGGAGTGTGTGTGTGTATGGAGGTGTATGGGAGTGTATGGGAGTGTGTGTGTGTGTGTGTGTGTGTGTATGGAGGTGTATGGGAGTGTGTGTGTGTGTGTGTATGGAGGTGTATGGGAGTGAGTGTGTGTGTGTGTGTGTGTGTGTGTGTGTGTGTGTGTGTGTGTGTGTGTGTATGGAAGTGTATGTGTAATGTGTGAGGGTAATACTGTGATGAAATAGTGTGAGTTTCAGTCGTTACCTGTGAAGTTGACTTTGTCCTGTAAGTGTATGAGTGCGATGTCCGAGTCTTTCGTTCTCCTGTTGTAGTTTTGGTTCATGATAATCAGGTCAATTTTGTGATTTTGTCTGTCTGCAGTGTTGGAATTGTACTGATCATGAAGACCCAAAACCACGGTCCAGAGGGACAGGTCAATGTTCTTCCTGCAGAAGTTAATGATAAAAAATGATTCACTAAGAAGCAGAAAGTAGTAAAATACCGTCATGATCGCAGTCAGAGCTTCACCATGAGCTCAGCTGGATTATAAATGTTCACAGTATGATGGATTTCCGTTTACTGAAGTTGCTGTAAAAACAAAATGGATTTTGTGTCTGACCCGTAAACGCAGTGCGCCGCTGTCACGATCCACTGCGAGTCGATTAACGTGCCTCCACAGAGGGTTCGTCCCAACCAGCGTAACGTGGCAATCCAGGGCCACGCCCCCTTCACTGCGTCCTCTCCTCCCACGATCCTCCCTTCCACACCTTCACTCGCTCCATCCTCCTCCTCCATCACGCTCGACTCTCTCGCCACAGACGGCGCTGGGTTCACTACCACCTTCTGTTTTCCACACGCTGGAACATTATTTTATGACATTACATTTTCATCTGGCTTTCAAAATTATTTCAGCGATTTGATTTTATTAACTTATGAACGGTATCTGATTGGCTGAAAGTGACTCACGCTGGTTATCACAGTGGAGTGATACGGCCTTCTCACTGGGACATTTCTCACTGAATAATAAAAGAAAATTAATTCATTTCAAAATAATGCAATTAAACTACAGTGAAACTATTCATAAAAAAATAGGGGAAGAACTGTCAGTTAAATGCTCGGTGAAAATAAAGTTCTGGTAAACTGCTGCAGTCTCCGAGCCTCAGAAAGCACGCCACAGGACGAAGCTGCAGCTTTATTTTACACTCAGAGACGAGATTTTGTTCCTTTATCAAAAATCAAACTCTTCTTATTCCACACAGGTTCTCTTTTACCTGGGTTTCACATTCATGGAGCCGTTAGCAGCCTGAGTCACGATGACGAACGGAGCGTCTTCAGCCGAAACAGACACGAACGAAGCGTTTCCTGATCTAGAGTAAAGTAATTAATGAATTAATTAATACCAGCTGCAACAGCACAAGCTCAGTTTACTAAAGTTTTACCAAATCATGGATTCAATAATTTTACAGAACTGTTTTCATACATTGATTAATCAATCTAATCTATACATTAGTTATTTTATAAATAATTAATGTAATTAAATCTGACATTTATTCAGAAGGAAAGCAAATCTGAAAAGAAATTTAATCAATAAATTGTGTGCCTGGTAAAAATAAATAAATAAAACAAAACAACTGAACAGACAGCAGGACTAAAACTGATAAATATAAATTGAGGGATAAAAGTAAAGTGTATGAGACCAGCAGGGCTCCAACAGCAGCACTGCTCAATAATCATGCTTTATATTTATATCTGCGATGCTCTGGATGATGTGGATGTTTGCACGTGCTCAGTCACCTGTAGCCTAAATATCTGCAGAAGTATTTGGAGAAGTGCGAGCTCCAGTCAGAGGAACAGGCCGTGTAGAGACGCCACTGAATCTCAATCTGCAAACGAGGAGCTCCAGGAAACTCCGAGAGACGTGCTGTAATACACACACACACACACACACACACACACACAATAAATACACTAATATGGCATTAACACTGACACACAGGACCAGTCAAAGTCTGTACACCACTTCTACTTCAGTGTTTTTTCTTTATTTTCATGAATTAACTCACTTCCTGTCTTAAAGTAATGATGGATGTCGTTTCTCTTTACTCAGTCAAGCAGTTCTCGATATAATATGGATTACTACAATTGTGTGATAGAGAACTTTACTAGGATATTTTTATTATTTACTGTTTAATCTCAAACGCATTAAGAAGGTGAGAAACTCGTCCACTAATGACCTTTTGACGAGACACAGCTGCTAATTGAAAAGTATTCCAGGTGACTCCCTCATGAAGCTGATTAAGAGAATGATAATAGTGTACAAAGAGTCATCAAGGGAAACAACGCTGGATACGCTGAAGAATCTAAAACAGCGTTTCTCAACCTTTTTTCAGTCACGGCAGAAGTATGCAAATTCTCAAGGCACCCCCATATAAAATATACGCAGTCACGCTGACCATACGCTGACCCCGGCAGTGACGTCGTTGTGACATGGGAAAGGGGGCGTGAGACAAATTTTGATGATGCATGAGGCGGCGATGATCTGCATTAGTGTAACTATTGTTTTTAGGAATTTTAATTCATTTTATTTATTTCAATGTTAGAATATATAATTTTTTGACGGCACCCCTAACAAAGCCAGACGGCACCCTGGTTGAGAAAGGCTGCTCTAAAATATCAAACTTTTAGTTTTTTAACACTTTTTTGTTTCCCCACATAATTTCTTACATGTTCCAGATGTTATTTCGGAGTGTTTAATATCTTCAGTTTTGTTCTACAGTGTAGAGAATCATCACAATACAGAAACACCTGTGGATGAGTAGAGTAGGGGTGTACAAACATTTGACTAGTACTGTGTATTCATGTGCATTATGGGTAATATAAACTGGCCCCAGTGCATTGTGGGTAATATAAACTCGCCCCATTGCATTGTGGGTAATATAAACTCACCACAGTTGGCCTCGTCTGAAGCGTCAGGGCAGTTCTGAACACCGTCACACACACCGGAAGCAGACACACACACTCCGGCTCTGCAGCGGAACTCACCAGCCTGACACGCCTCTGCAGGAAAAACAACTTACTCTTATTTTACTTCCTTCATGTAAGATTTCATTTGTTTATGCTGCTCAGAAACACCGACAGCTCACCTTCATTACAGAATTAAACACTTACTGATTAAATTAATGAATTAAACTAAGGAGTTAAAGTCTGGCTCCCATGTCAGATTTACATTTCAATGCAAACTTCATTCATTCATAAATAAATAAGCAAGGATGCAAGCTCCAATTTGGACTTGAACTTTAGTTATTGGATTTAAAATCAATAAAACAAACTGACTGAGCAAAATATTCAGACTGATCATAAAAATAACTATTTTTCTTTTTTTATGAATGTATTATTGATTATGTTCATTGTTTTACCCGGCTGGCCAAGGTTAAAGCCCGTGCTGAAATTAGCCAGAAATCCACGTCCATGTCCAGAAGAATCGGAGAAAAATATCACCATCATCTCAGAGGTGGTGGAGAAAACATCAGGAAAATCACGCTCACCCGTTAACACGCCTTCAACATCATGGAATTAACACAACACACACACACACACACACACACACACCATTACCGATATGATTATTTTATAACTGTGTTATTAATGTGTTTATAATATATAATTATAATAATAATACATTTTCTGAAGGGTAAATTAGTTTCATTTTCCTGTAGGAAGTATTACAATATACTCAAAGTTTTAAAATTGAAAATGAAGTGTTTATGATCAGATCAAACTTCATTAACTGTACAGCACACAGACTGATAATCAATGACTCAATAAAGTGTAGCATTTATCCCGTTATAGTTACTGTGGGGGGAAATACAGTAAAAAATTTAAATATAAATGATATAAATCGTAAACCACGGCAAAAAGTAAAGCCGTTATCATGATATGAAACGAGGACATGTCTCTTTATAAACTCCAGTAAAATAAATGTGGGATTATATTTATATTTTGATAACAACATATGATTTCCCATGATTTGTGTCCTATGTAGCATCAGATTAATGAATATAATTAATGCAGACTGTAAACATGATGTTCTGAGATGTTTCAAGAGATTTCGAGACGTTCTGAGACTCTCTCTCACTCAGTAAAGTAGAATTTGGGTCAACTCCGTCACGAATCTCTAACATGTCGAACCCAGACTCTAAAGAGACGTCCTGGAAATGCAGTTGAATATTTTGCCCTCGTTCAGCATGTAAAATCCACACACCTGAAAACACACACACACACACACACACACACACACACACACACACACACACACACACACACACTCTTATTAACGGAGCGTCTGCTGTACACGTCCCTGTGAATGAGCTGCTGTTCCTGTAGAAACAATAACATTAATGAGAACGAGGTCATTAATATAAACCTGCACTACAGTCAGAGCTGCTGTTATGGAGAATTAATCAACACCTTCTGACCAATCAGAGTCCAGAACTCATATTTACAGGGTGCAGAATAAGAGGATTTGCTTGTGACAGTGTGGTGTTGTGTTGTT
Organism: Neoarius graeffei; assembly: GCF_027579695.1. NCBI lineage: Eukaryota > Metazoa > Chordata > Actinopteri > Siluriformes > Ariidae > Neoarius > Neoarius graeffei. Next base: position 913,053 of record NC_083580.1, on the reverse strand, counting down.
TATTACAGATGGATTACTCACACGAGGCACCGTGTCTGTAGCTGTGAGGGTAATTTGGTGAGCTGAAGGTCGAGTTTGATGCGTAAAGGTCAAAAGGGCCTCCACAGTCAGCTGGAGTGGAGAAACAGAACGGTTAATCAAGCAGAACAACTTTCGAATTCGAAAAGAGGAAGACAGACGTGATTACTGGTGCTGAACTCGTATAAAAACATTAACACTGAAAATATCTGCAGTGTGTGAAGTTATTAACGAACATTTCACCCCAACAGATTACAGAATATTTAAAAACAACTGTGATGTCTAAAATGCTCGAAAATTTATATTTAAGGATTTTTTTAACCGATACGGTATTTACAGAAATGCTGAGATGTGCAGTGGGTGGAGAGACAGAACTCAGGAGAACTGATGAAGACGTTCAGATGATCTCCTGCACTTCACCACCTGAAACCGGACCATCACACACACGGTGGAGTATAAAACATGAAGGAGGCGTGTCGTACCGGGCACTGGAGGGGGCGTGGTCGGGAGAGGGACGGGAGTCGGGTCAGGTGGTGATGGTCCACACGGCCCAGAGGTCAGGCTGAAGTCATCCAGTGCAATATCGTTCCACACGCCTCCTCTGCTCCGCGCTTCAAATACGATCTGAAATGAGGCGATCGATGATGAAGGGAAATAAAAGTGTGGATGAGGAGGAAATGTTTCCTGCTCAAAACTTATTTCAGAAAAGTGAAGTGAATTTTATAAAATATGCATAAAATCTTTTAAAGAATGTTATAAAGTTTTGCGTAAAGGTCTCGGATTCGCAGCTGATGGGAAACATCACCATTTTATCTCAATCTGATTCACCGAGAATGAGACAGAAATAAAGAAATAAAATATATAGTGAGTGAGTGAATAAACAAACAAACCAACAAGAATAAATACTCATCCCTTCCCACAAAAGCACTGTATATCTGTTTTGTAAAATAACAGACATTAATGATCGAAGGCCAAATAAAACAATTTAGATTTCAATGTAAATTTGTACAAGTAAAGAAATAATGAATGAAGTTATTAAAATATTTTTAAAAAGTAATAAGCAATCATTCTCAAATTTTTGCAAGAAATTCACAGATGCTGTCACGACAAATTGATTTTACAAACAAAACAGTAAGTTGATGATTAAAATGTCTCCAGTGATATTTAAACTCATCTCATCTCATTATCTGTAGCCGCTTTATCCTTCTACAGGGTCGCAGGCGAGCTGGATCCTATCCCAGCTGACTACGGGTGAAAGGCGGGGTACACCCTGGACAAGTCGCCAGGTCATCACAGGGCTGACACATAGACACAGACAACCATTCACACTCACATTCACACCTACGCTCAATTTAGAGTCACCAGTTAACCTAACCTGCATGTCTTTGGACTGTGGGGGAAACCGGAGCACCCGGAGGAAACCCACGCGGACACGGGGAGAACATGCAAACTCCGCACAGAAAGGCCCTCGCCGGCCACGGGGCTCGAACCCAGGACCTTCTTGCTGTGAGGCGACAGCGCTAACCACTACACCACCGTGCCGCCCTATATTTAAACTATTTATTATTTTATTTTCTGAATTTTCTTCCACTGATAGAAAACGATTCCAGATGACTTTATTCACAGATGTAAGAACTTTTATATCAAAACTTCAGTCAAACTTCACACTTTTTTATTTTTTTTTAAGAAAATGTTTTTAAATAAGAGATGTTCATGTCACACAAAATGTTGCTGAAGTTGGAAATAAAGCTTCTGGTGATGTCACTATAAACATCATTAATATTAATTGTTTTAGTCTTTTACTTCCTGTTTGTGACGCTGACCGTTTGTTCCGTCGTCTCCTTTATAGTGACTTGTTTGTAGTTCCAGTTGTCTCCGTAGTTTCCGTCTTTGTAGAACAGGACCTGGACGCCCGAGTCGCGCTCTGCCTTCACCTTCAGACACCAAACGTGCAGCCCGAACATGTGATACCTCAAAGAGCAAGACACGAAGGCTATTGGTTCATATTTTAACATGTTTAACATGATATTTAACATGCGCTCAGTGACGGTGTCAGAAACAGAACGACACGAACCAGAATCTCAAACACATCGGTTCTGCTGAGGGAGCCAATGGGAGGCTGCGGAGATAGTAAAACTTCTGCCAATTTCCTGGAGTCCTCGGAGTTATGATGTAGTACCCTAGAACATGGGTGTGGTTTGGGACATGCCCAAAGTGAAGTGATGAACAATTCACATGACAGGGATCTGAAATAAACAGTTCTGTGTCGAGAACAGATGTGGATGTTTACCAGACTGGTTAGCGAACGTGTGGTCGACGCTCGGGCCGGTCAAAGAAGGGGGAGAAGATCCGTTCCTCCTGGTCCAGTCTCCATGATCACTAACATCGTGCCTCCAGAAACAGAAGCCCTCCTCAAAGGAGCAGTTTATCTTCTCCTCATCTGAACACAGAGAGGGATTCATTCATTTGGTTTATTTATTCGTCTCATCATCAGGTCCAAGTGTTACAGACATAATAATAATAATAATAATAACAACGCTGTATTTTATTCCAGGTGTTCACGGAGATGTTATGTAACCATGACAACGAGCATGAATGCGGTTTTGTGCTCGTCCCGTGGTTACGCTTCATCACAAAAACAACAAATTCACACCTGCTGCAGTTTGGAGATGTTTTAATGAAACGAGCAGGAAATGGCCAAGGCGTTACCATAGCGACAAGTGTATAAAACTGATGATAAATAAAGGACTCAAAGCTCAGCTCAGTGTAATACTCTTCAAAGAGAAAATAATGACAAAAATAAATAAATTCTCCTTCACACTCTGAACGTTCTTATCGTCTCACTAATGTGGTCGTGTTACTTCCGCTTTAGGTTTTTCACTTCTTCGGACCTGAACTGTAAAATCGGATCCAAACACGACCTGAACGCATCTCCATCCAAACGCTTTCAAAGGAAGCTGCGTGAGATCACACAGCGTACTGGATCTGCAGGGGAGTCGAGCTAATGACCTCCAGCTGAATACGGAGATCAACTGAAGGTACAAAGTGCAGAAGTTTACAGGTTCGAGACGGGAGACGCACTGCTGAGGAGTGAGAGGTTCTCCGCTTGGTACGTGGCGTTAAAGCCTCGCTGGTTGTTGATGATATCAGACACGAACATCACTGTGGCCTCATGGGAAAAAATCCAAAGGACTCCAGGAGACGAACCGGACAGCGAGTCTGAGGAGGAGACGGGACATGGAGTCAGTGAGTCTCATACGCTACGTTCACACTGCAAGGCTTAATGCTCAATTCCGATTTTTTTGTGAAATCCGATTTTTTTGTGAGGTCGTTCACATTAACAAATATATGCGACTTGTATGTGATCCTCAGTATGAACGAAAAGCGACCTAAAAGTGTTCCGCATGCGCATTGCAGGATACGACGACGTCACACGCAGTGAGCATGGCCAGTGTTTACGGAAGTAAAACCGCCCGGTTGCGGTATGACTCATCCAATCTAGCTTGAATAGCTGCATCTCCCCAAATGGAAATCAGCTCCCTAACCTCTGCGTCCTTCCATTGAGAAGATTCAGAACCTTCACAGCCCGAAGCGTCCCTCGCATTGATGTCATGCGCAGGGGCGCAGATACGTTTTTTGAACTGGGGGGGACAAAAAACTGGGGGGGGGGGGACAAAGCTGCCAGCAAACCAACCCCAACCCCGATATGCCTGTCAAACTTGTTGTGGGTTACTATAGCAACCAAGCTCGAGCTCGCAACCTGTGCAGTCTGCGCAGCTCAACCAACCGAATATCAGTCTTTGTTTTGTTTTATGTGAGTTGTTGCAACTATGTATACACTGCTGTGCACCTCAATAAACCGAATGGTAATTAGTCTTTTGATTTTTCCGTGAGGTTTGCCTTATGCAAAGAAAGACAGCATAGACGTTTTTTCCTCCCTATAAGTGGAGGGGACCGAACGAGGTGAATTTAAATCTGGGTGGGACGAGTCCCACCCTCTATCTGCGCCCGTGATTATGCGCCATGTTGTTGTAACTTTTTTGAGAGACCCGCCGCCTACTTCAGCGCAGAATAGTGACGTTTGTGGCTTGTTGATGACGTGTAAGTCGGATGAATGCGACCTGGCGGTTCAGACTGAAGTCGCATATGAAAAGAGCGGATAGGAATCGGAATTAGGACCACATATCCAAACGGCCTGGGTCGGATTTGAAAAAATCGGATCTGTGTCGTTCATATTGTCAATGAAAGATCGGATACAGGTCACATATGGGCGAAAAGATCGGATTTGAGTCACTTCAGCCTGCAGTGTGAACGTAGCCAAAATGTTTCCTTCATCTTCCCGACTGTACGGAGGAACCGACTCCTTAACTGTTCACTAATTAACATTCATGTCAATAAGAAATAAATAAAACAGCTGGTGTTTACATATTTATTTAAATTACACTGATTGGTGCTTAAAATTCACTTTTATTTAAAGTAAGTAAATAAAACTCCAATTGCAGCGCACTACTGCTGATCAATAAATGTTAAAGTAAAATTCAAAGTAATTTCTATTCTATACATTTATAAGTTTATTCTATTCAATATTCCGCAGTTTCATCTGATCATTAATCTGCTCATGATTATTACATTTAATCAAATATTATGCAAATGAGCTGACAGGTGTAAAGCATGTTAGCATTTTCAGATGATCTGAAATGTAATCTAAAACTCACACGCCAGGGTTTTATCAGCTCCAGTTCCCTCGTACAGCTTCAGAAGATCGAAGCCAGGCTCCATATCAAAAGCCTCGAAATCGATCTTTATACTCAGACCTTCATTAACGCTGAGAAAGAGGTGAAAAATAAACATATTGTTTTGTTACAACACATTAACAGACTAACGAGCACAACCCCTTTAATCAGAGGGCAGATGCAGGATTACTGTAGGATGAGATCAGGGAGGTGATGATGATGATGATGATGATGATGATGATGATGATGAAGGAAATAATTCTATCACTACCACTGATAAAGTGTAAAGTGGTGTAAACTATGGACAATAAAATGTCAGAGAGAGAGAATTTAGAGAGATAGACACAGAGAGAGAGATATTACAGAGAGACACAGAGAGAGAGAGAGACAGAGAGAGAGAATTTAGAGAGATAGACACACAGAGAGAGAGCGAGATTTGAGAGAGACAGAGAGAGGCACAGAGAGAGATATATTTGAGAGAGACACAGAGAGAGATTTGAGAGAGACAGAGAGAGAGACACAGAGAGAGAGAGATTTGAGAGAGACAGAGAGAGAGACACAGAGAGAGAGAGATTTGAGAGAGACAGAGAGAGAGAGAGATTTTAGAGAGAGACACAGAGAGAGAGAGAGAGAGATTTGAGAGAGACACAGAGAGAGAGATTTTAGAGAGAGACACAGAGAGAGAGAGAGATTTGAGAGAGACAGAGAGAGATTTTAGAGAGAGAAACCGAGAGAGAGAGAGACTGAGACACAGAGAGAGAGAGATTTTAGAGAGAGACACAGAGAGAGACACACACAGATTTTAGAGAGAGAGAGAGATTTGAGAGACACACACACACACACACATTTTAGAGAGAGACACAGAGAGAGAGAGAGACAGAGAGAGAGACACACAGAGAGAGAGATTTTAGAGAGAGAGACACAGATTTTAGAGAGAGAGACACAGAGAGAGAGAGACACACACAGATTTTAGAGAGAGAGACACAGAGAGATTTTAGAGAGACACACACAGAGAGAGAGAGAGACACACACACACACACAGAGAGAGAGAGACACACACAGATTTTAGAGAGAGAGACACAGAGAGATTTTAGAGAGACACACAGAGAGAGAGAGAGACACACACACACACACACACACACACACACACACACACACACACACACACACACAGAGATTTGAGAGAGAGACACAGAGAGAGAGAGAGAGAGAGAGAGAGAGAGAGAGAGAGAGAGAGATACCGTATGACCCAGCGGCAGACTGTACCACTGTCGTAATCCAGGGGGAAATTGTTACTGTGGAAGGATCCACTCGGCCCCAGCAGGAGGAACCGCCCATCACACACCGTCGCTACACAAACACACCTTACACTCAGTCATTAATCAATTAATCACTTCTAATTATTTAATGTGAATCATTTAGTTTAACAATGGATTTCATTTCAATTTTTCCTGAAAATAATTGATTAATCTGATTAATTATTAAAATTCAACAAAATTATACATCAAGCCATATATTTTAATCAATTTAATAAATGTATTTAAATCAAATTTACATTTAAAAACCCCTCATTATTCAGGATTCACAAAACAACAGAAAGTTGAATTAATAATAAAAAGTAATAAAAACAAAAGTGGGAATTTTTTTCTTTCAAATTGTTTAACATGTTTACTAACGAGCTTCAGTCAATACTTTAATAGTAAACTATTTAACATCCATTTATACAAATAATAAATCATTTCAGCTTCATTTAAAATGTTACTGATTGATGTTTTATATATGAAGTGTGTTAGACAAATACAGAGATCTACAGAGAGGGAGAGAGAACAGAGAGGAGACAAACTGACAGACAGACACAAACAGGCAGATTGACAGGGAGACAGCTGGATAGAGTAAGAGACAGACAGAGAGACAGACAGACAGAGAGACAGACAGATTATTACCACAGGTGCTGTGAGACTCATCGGAGGCGTCGGGACAGTTTGGTTCTCCATCACAGAAACTGTCTAAAGGAACACACGTCACAGCGTCTCCACACGCTTTCTGTCCATCAGGACATTGTACTGCGCGCGCGCACACACACACACACACACACACACACACACACACACAGTATGTAATGTTAGATGAAAAAAAAGTTTTCACTCAGATCTGTTTTAATTTTTCCCTCAGAAAATCAGAGAATAAAAATTAATCATACCTGATTTGAATAATTACACATCACGTACCTGTGACGTGACTGTGAGAGGTGACGATGTACCTGTGATGTGACTGTGAGAGGTGATGATGTACCTGTGATGCGAGTGTGAGAGGTGATGATGTACCTGTGATGCGAGTGTGAGAGGTGATGATGTACCTGTGATGTGAGTGTGAGAGGTGACGATGTACCTGTGACGTGACTGTGAGAGGTGACGATGTACCTGTGATGTGAGTGTGAGAGGTGATGATGTACCTGTGATGTGAGTGTGAGAGGTGATGATGTACCTGTGATGTGAGTGTGAGAGGTGACGATGTACCTGTGATGTGAGTGTGAGAGGTGACGATGTACCTGTGATGTGAGTGTGAGAGGTGATGATGTACCTGTGATGTGACTGTGAGAGGTGATGATGTACCTGTGATGCGAGTGTGAGAGGTGATGATGTACCTGTGATGCGAGTGTGAGAGGTGATGATGTACCTGTGATGTGAGTGTGAGAGGTGACGATGTACCTGTGACGTGACTGTGAGAGGTGACGATGTACCTGTGATGTGAGTGTGAGAGGTGATGATGTACCTGTGATGTGAGTGTGAGAGGTGATGATGTACCTGTGATGTGAGTGTGAGAGGTGACGATGTACCTGTGATGTGACTGTGAGAGGTGACGATGTACCTGTGATGTGAGTGTGAGAGGTGACGATGTACCTGTGATGTGACTGTGAGAGGTGATGATGTACCTGTGATGTGAGTGTGAGAGGTGACGATGTACCTGTGATGTGAGTGTGAGAGGTGATGATGTACCTGTGATGTGAGTGTGAGAGGTGATGATGTACCTGTGATGCGAGTGTGAGAGGTGATGATGTACCTGTGATGCGAGTGTGAGAGGTGATGATGTACCTGTGATGCGAGTGTGAGAGGTGATGATGTACCTGTGATGTGAGTGTGAGAGGTGACGATGTACCTGTGATGTGAGTGTGAGAGGTGATGATGTACCTGTGATGTGAGTGTGAGAGGTGATGATGTACCTGTGATGCGAGTGTGAGAGGTGACGATGTACCTGTGATGCGAGTGTGAGAGGTGATGATGTACCTGTGATGTGAGTGTGAGAGGTGATGATGTACCTGTGATGTGAGTGTGAGAGGTGATGATGTACCTGTGATGTGAGTGTGAGAGGTGATGATGCACCTGTGATGTGAGTGTGAGAGGTGATGATGTACCTGTGATGCGAGTGTGAGAGGTGATGATGTACCTGTGATGTGAGTGTGAGAGGTGATGATGTACCTGTGATGTGAGTGTGAGAGGTGACGATGTACCTGTGATGTGACTGTGAGAGGTGACGATGTACCTGTGATGTGAGTGTGAGAGGTGACGATGTACCTGTGATGTGACTGTGAGAGGTGATGATGTACCTGTGATGTGAGTGTGAGAGGTGACGATGTACCTGTGATGTGAGTGTGAGAGGTGATGATGTACCTGTGATGTGAGTGTGAGAGGTGATGATGTACCTGTGATGCGAGTGTGAGAGGTGATGATGTACCTGTGATGCGAGTGTGAGAGGTGATGATGTACCTGTGATGCGAGTGTGAGAGGTGATGATGTACCTGTGATGTGAGTGTGAGAGGTGATGATGTACCTGTGATGTGAGTGTGAGAGGTGACGATGTACCTGTGATGTGAGTGTGAGAGGTGATGATGTACCTGTGATGTGAGTGTGAGAGGTGATGATGTACCTGTGATGCGAGTGTGAGAGGTGACGATGTACCTGTGATGCGAGTGTGAGAGGTGATGATGTACCTGTGATGTGAGTGTGAGAGGTGATGATGTACCTGTGATGTGAGTGTGAGAGGTGATGATGTACCTGTGATGTGAGTGTGAGAGGTGATGATGTACCTGTGATGTGAGTGTGAGAGGTGATGATGTACCTGTGATGTGAGTGTGAGAGGTGACGATGTACCTGTGATGTGAGTGTGAGAGGTGATGATGTACCTGTGATGCGAGTGTGAGAGGTGATGATGTACCCGTGATGTGAGTGTGAGAGGTGACGATGTACCTGTGATGTGAGTGTGAGAGGTGATGATGTACCTGTGATGTGAGTGTGAGAGGTGACGATGTACCTGTGATGCGAGTGTGAGAGGTGACGATGTACCTGTGATGTGACTGTGAGAGGTGATGATGTACCTGTGATGTGAGTGTGAGAGGTGACGATGTACCTGTGATGTGAGTGTGAGAGGTGACGATGTACCTGTGATGTGAGTGTGAGAGGTGACGATGTACCTGTGATGCGAGTGTGAGAGGTGATGATGTACCTGTGATGTGAGTGTGAGAGGTGATGATGTACCTGTGATGTGAGTGTGAGAGGTGATGATGTACCCGTGATGTGAGTGTGAGAGGTGACGATGTACCTGTGATGTGAGTGTGAGAGGTGATGATGTACCCGTGATGTGAGTGTGAGAGGTGACGATGTACCTGTGATGTGACTGTGAGAGGTGACGATGTACCTGTGATGCGAGTGTGAGAGGTGATGATGTACCTGTGATGTGAGTGTGAGAGGTGACGATGTACCTGTGATGCGAGTGTGAGAGGTGATGATGTACCTGTGACGTGACTGTGAGAGGTGACGATGTACCTGTGATGTGAGTGTGAGAGGTGATGATGTACCCGTGATGTGAGTGTGAGAGGTGACGATGTACCTGTGATGTGACTGTGAGAGGTGACGATGTACCTGTGATGCGAGTGTGAGAGGTGATGATGTACCTGTGATGTGAGTGTGAGAGGTGACGATGTACCTGTGATGCGAGTGTGAGAGGTGATGATGTACCTGTGACGTGACTGTGAGAGGTGACGATGTACCTGTGATGTGAGTGTGAGAGGTGATGATGTACCCATGATGCGAGTGTGAGAGGTGATGATGTACCCATGATGCGAGTGTGAGAGGTGACGATGTACCAGTGATGTGTGTGAGAGGTGATGATGTACCCATGATGCGAGTGTGAGAGGTGATGATGTACCCGTGATGTGAGTGTGAGAGGTGACGATGTACCCGTGATGCGAGTGTGAGAGGTGACGATGTACCTGTGATGCGAGTGTGAGAGGTGACGATGTACCTGTGATGTGAGTGTGAGAGGTGATGATGCACCTGTGATGTGACTGTGAGAGGTGACGATGTACCTGTGACGTGACTGTGAGAGGTGACGATGTACCTGTGATGCGAGTGTGAGAGGTGATGATGTACCTGTGACGTGACTGTGAGAGGTGACGATGTACCTGTGATGTGAGTGTGAGAGGTGACGATGTACCTGTGATGTGAGTGTGAGAGGTGACGATGTACCTGTGATGTGAGTGTGAGAGGTGATGATGTACCTGTGATGTGAGTGTGAGAGATGACGATGTACCTGTGATGCGAGTGTGAGAGGTGACGATGTACCTGTGATGCGAGTGTGAGAGGTGATGATGCACCTGTGATGTGAGTGTGAGAGGTGATGATGTACCTGTGATGCGAGTGTGAGAGGTGATGATGCACCTGTGATGTGAGTGTGAGAGGTGACGATGTACCTGTGATGTGAGTGTGAGAGGTGACGATGTACCTGTGATGTGAGTGTGAGAGGTGATGATGTACCTGTGATGCGAGTGTGAGAGGTGACGATGTACCTGTGATGCGAGTGTGAGAGGTGACGATGTACCTGTGACGCGAGTGTGAGAGGTGATGATGTACCTGATGTGGTGATGTGAACACTGCTGCTGTTTATGATGAGTATTGAGTCTGGAATATTCTGTAAACCAGAGATTAACTGCTGCTGCACCACTGTTACTTCCACAATGTCCTCAAACAGCACAGTGAAGTGGACTATCACACTGCCCGGACTGTTTTACACACACACACACACACACACACACACACACCTCTCAGTGTAGGTTTCATCTGCAGAACCAGTAAAAGCTCTGTGTCTGATATTTTTAGTTCAGAAAGAGAGAATCATCTGTGTGCTTTATTGATTGTATCACTACTGCAGCACTGACTCACAGGTGGCTGTTGGTGTTGTTGATGGTGTGGTGGAAACTAACCCCCCCCAAACTTCGACTCTCATCTTGCCTTGAATCCCATCCCTAACCCCGTCCCATAACCCCACCCCAACCCCTCCGCTAATCATATTCCTAATCCCGCATCTAATCCTGCCCCTAATTCCACGTCTAACCCTGCCTCTAGTCCCACCTCTAATCCCATCCCTAACTATCTCTAACCCCACACCAACCCCACCTCTAATCCTGCCCCAATTCCATCCCCAAACCCACCTCAAATACTGTCCCTAACCTCGCCTCAAGTCCCATCCTTAACTCCACCTCGAATCCCACTATGAACCCTACCTCTAATCCTGCCCCTAATCCCATCCCTCACTCCCCCCACAACCCCAACTCTAATTCCATCCCTGACCCTGCCTCTAATCCCACCCGTAATCCCACCCCTACCCTAACTCTGTGATTTGTGCCCAGTTGTGTGATGTTGGTTTATGATGAAGACTTTAAATGATGTTCAGAAATAAACGCCGACCTGAAGTCCGTCACTCTGCAGTTCCTGAACTGTGCTTTTATTGAGCCGAGTGCGAACGCCTCTGTAATCTAAAATAAAACACAGAAGTAGAACCATAATGTAATCATTGTCTAAATATCATTGTACATCACAGGATATAAACAACCACAATAATGATCATATCTCACGCTTATCACTGCTATGTTCACTAAGCTTACAGTTCATAGTTCACGATGAGGTCTCTAATAAAGTTGAATTGATTCACCAGTTGCTGTGTGTCAAAGGCCAAAGCTTTAAAGTGCACACTGCTCCTGTTCCTGAGCTCCTCAGTGAAACTCGCTCCCTCTGAGATCGTCAGACTTCCAGTAAACGATGAGTTGCTGCTTCCTGTTTGCCCTTTACCTACAACATCCAACCTGCCCTTAATCTCAGAACATTTCTCTACAGATTTAATTACACAAAGAGGTGTTCGTTTACACGTCCCAAATCAGGCTCTATTCACTCTATAGGCCACATAAACACCATCAGTCCACTGTGGGGTAGGGTTTGGGTTCCCACTCCCGAACCACACCCCTTTTCACTATACTGGACATTTCATATGGAACTGTAATAAAGTTTATGTGGTGAACTTGTTCATTAAAGTGCACAACAGCAGTCAAAGTCATGACGTCCGGTCCATTCAGTGTACAACTAAAAACAGAAAGTGTGTAAAATCATTTTTATTAAGAATTTAAAATGTCCTCACCTGAGAAGACCAATAACCAGGACAAGACAATGAGACAGATACACACTACAAACAAGATGATGATCACGGTGCTCAGCAGAACCTCCAGAGAGGAACATGGCGTCGTCTTCCTTGTCTTCCTGCACATTGCTCTTCACTCGTCCACTCGCCGGAACGTCTCACTGTGTCTCATTCACGCTCCCTCACGCTAAAGAGTGGCGTCTCTTAACCCTGAACACAAATCTGATGTGCATTATCTTCCTCCTCCTTTAAACAGTGACGTTCTGAATCTGTAATAACTTTATGATGCCTCCGTTTGGGTCATAATGATGCTCTAAAGGTTTATTACTCTTTGTCCAATAGGAAAACTAGCACTTAGTGCTAAAGATGCAGTGTATCGGTGCAGGAGTCCAGCAGCACCACGTCAGGGAGGGAATAAAAACAAAACCACGTCAAGATCAAGTAAAGTATCTCACTGAGAAATGTAATAATATTAAAGACTATTCACTTACAGCTTATTAATATAGTTTATTAAAATAACCTGAAAGATGCGTCTCAAATAACACATGCACTACATACTGCACAAGTTTATATGTATTCGCATAATACTCATGGCCTTAGTATTGAACATGCTGTGTGATTTGGGACGCGTCCACAGGGGACTGGAGATAGTTAACCCTGAATCAGAAACAGCTTGGACAGTATGTTGAGTTGAAATTGTTATTGTTTTTCAAAAATAAACACTTATTTCAATTCTAATTCTTGCAACACATTTAAAAAAAAAAAAAAAACTAACAAGAAGACAGAGTAATCTATATGCCCCGCCCTATAGACCAACTCTATACCAAGTTTCAAGATCTTGTCACATTTTTCAAGTTCTGCTGCAGGAAACCAACCCGACCTCTTTACACCAACCTCAGCAGCCCAGGGCATAAACCCACCGGGCCTTTGGTCCAGGGAAGCTAAACATTTTAATTTCTCACATTTCTTTGTATCAAAAGCCACATATACATTACTGAATCAACACACATACCAACTTTCAAAAATGAAAATTTCTCAATTTTCTTAGTATGAAAAGGCCCATCTGCATCACCTCGTTAACACGTTTACCAAGTTTCAGATCCGTATCATGAATAGTTTTGGATATACGCTCCGGAAACCAACATCACTCTTAGAAACAGAGTCAAAATCTAGTTTTTATGTAAAAATTTGAAAAATACTATTTTTCAAAAATCCAAAATAGGAAAAGGCACCAGTTCACATGTTTCTTGATATCTATACAAAGTTTCATGAAGATATCTTCAGTAGTTTTAAAGAATTGGCCCGGAAACAAAAACGTGACCGGATGGACGGAACCTGTTTCTTTATCTCCCGCTAAACTTGGTTTGGGTGGGAGATTAAAAAAAAAGTTGTTACAGTAAATAATTTCCCATTTTATAATGTTTATAATGATGTGTATAATGTTCCCGTTCCTTCTCCCAGCACTTAAAAGCTGTGTATGGACTGAAGACTCCAAGTGATGACGTGTTTCAGGTGTTATTTTTGTCCCGTTCTTCCTGTAAACAGGTCTTAAGGTGTGGAACAGCTCGGGGTCGTCACTGTCATATTTATCATTTCTAAATTCTCCACAATTCTCTGTTGGGGACAGAGGGGACACGCCCTCTTCTTCCACAGCCACGCCTTTGTAATGTGAGCAGAATGTGGTTTTGCGTTGTCTTGTTGAAATCTCCCTGGAAAAGACGTCGTCCTGAAGGCAGCAGATGTTGCTCCAAAAATCTCAGTGGACTTTTCTGCATTAATGCTCCATCACAGAAGTGTAAGTTACCTTTGCCAAGGGCACTGACCCAACACCATACCATGACACACCCTGGCTTTTGGACTTGTTTCTGGCAACAGTCTGGATGGTGATAGTCTTTTCCTCTTTGGTCCGGAGCCCATGGTGTCCATTTCTTCCAAAAAAGACCTGGAATACTGATCCGTCTGATCACAATACCCATTCCCAGTGTGTGATGGTCCGTCCCAGACGCCTCTGAGCCCAGAGAAGTCACCCTGAGCCCTTTACACACTGAAATTCCTCCAGATCCCTTGAATGGTTTAGTGATCATATGTACTGTAGAGGGTGAAATATCCAAATCCCTTCCTATCTTTCTCTGAGGAACATTTGTTTTTAGATATTTCAATAATTTTCTCATGTATTTGTTGATAAACTGGAGATCCTCGGCCCGTCTTTACTCCTCAAACACTCGGCCTTTCCTGGACACTGAATTTGTATCACATCATGATTATAGTCACCTGTTGTCATCACCTGTTTCAAATCCACATCATTATTTAATTGTTGTACTTCATTACTCGCCCTAAATTTCCCCGTCCCAACTTTTTTTGGAAAGTGTTGCAGGTCTGAAATGCAGGAATGGATGGATATTAGCAAATGAAATGAAGTTGACCAACAACAACAAAAAAAGAAATATCTGGGGTTCATTCTGTCTGTAATGAAACACAAGTCACAGTTCATTTACAAATCGCTGCTTTTTTTTAATTTGGATTTTCCACACCGTCCCGAATTTGTTCCCCAAATCAGTTTCTAAACACATTTATTTATTAACAAGTAAACATTTCCCAGCGTGACACAGCAGTTTATTAAACACACTCGGGATGTTATCGGTAAAGCTGAGGACGCAATTTATTCCCGTCTCCTCCCTTATTGCAGTTTTAAATCCTATCTAAAAGGCATTTATTAATCAGGAGGAACATCTGGAACCCAGATTAATGTTCGGTGTCCTTCCTGAAGGGGACAGGATTTATTTATTTATTTATTTACTTCTTTGCAATAAAACTGTCACACAAAGATGTTTAAATACGTCTGATTATCACTGGATCACAAAGGTCATGAAACACACAGGATGAAAGTCCTGTTCAGCTCTTAGGAAATTCTTTACGTGAATCAACTTTTGTCTCGATTGTGCTGCATGTACATAATTTTATGATGGAGGCCACGCCCACTTCCGACTCTGATTTAACAGAAAAGTAATAACTGACTGAAAACAAACTGGATTTAACAGTGCTTTTAATTTCAGGAGTGTAAATTTATGCGCGCACACACACACACGATCTCCTGATGTATAAATAAGAAGGAAAATCAAACAGTCAAATACAAAATAATAATAAAATATACACAAAAACAAACAAACAAATAAACAAACAAATAATGAATCAACCAAACTGTAAATGAGGAATGTGCAAATATATGAGATTTAACACACGATTCTGGCAACGTTCAGACTCCAGAAATGAAGTCCGTCACATTCAGACGGTCAGCTGACTTCTAAGGGCACTTCAGCAAACATGAAGGGTGTGTGTTCAATCTCTTCACTGAACCCGAGACAGGACTGCTCCTCTAATCATCATCGCTATTATTATTATTATTATTACAGTCATAAATTTAAACATTCTCGGATTATCCTGATAAAGTCTAAATGGGGACACACACACACACACACAGCATGTTTAACAGAGTAATTATCCTAACAGAGAGAAGTTTTAAACACGTGAACAGTCTCAGCTGTGTGTAAACTCCTTGATTAACTTCTGTATTTTTTCTTCTGTTTGTTTTTTCTCACGCGGTTTCTTCTACTTTTACGGTGATTCTTCAGCTCCGGGTTTTGCTCCATGCCCCTCTCCTCGGAGTCGGTATAGTCTAAAGCCTGGGTCAGCCCATCTGAACAGGAAGTCCAGGAAACCAATCCAACATTTGGCCACGCCCATGGCATTACAGGAGGGAAGTAGGGACCCTCAGCAGGGTACATGGTTGGAGAGAAGGGACCAAGGGCCAAACCAGACGTCTACAACAGAAGGAAGGTGTTTTAGTCTTAATCTTTATTTTTAGTTCTTCAGACTTCTTTTAGTTTCTGATTTTGCCAGCGGTTTGGACGATGCTAATCTGGTAGCCACATGCTTCCATTATGTGCTAGCTACATTAGCATTAGCTTTGTAAATCCAGTGGGAGAACGAACTGAGGGAACGTCAGACACCCGACTGATCCACTACATTCAGTGGAAGGAAAGACACCGAAGACAATTTAATTATGCACAACCATATATATGTTTTATGTGATGTCACTTCCTATGATTACCTTATATGGGGAAAGGTAGATTTATTTTTTTTTTGCACCGTATTCCTTTCTGGTTTATGAATAAATAGATTAAATTAGGAAGTGTGTGTGTGTGTGTGTGTTACCTCATCTCTCCAGTTGTGTTCGTCCTGAGCTGAGAGTGTGTGCGCTGAAAAATAAAGAGGAGAAAAGATTTCCCGTCACTAATATCTGGTTTATAAACTGCTGCACGTAAACACACCGTATTGTTTTAATTATAATACGGTGATGAGATCATCATTAACCTCAGTAAAATATAAAATAATCAGCATGTTCATGTAATAAAAATAGATTTTCTGTATAATGTGTTTATGGCTCTGCTTCAGTCATGAATGATTCAAATCTTTTGGTGTGAATCGTTCAGGTGAGTGAATCAGTATGAATCGTTTTGTTTTTAATTCAGTTGTTGATAATGGGCGTGGCTAAGTACAATTTCACTGAATCTTTTGACTAAGTTCCTGTCCTGTTCAAAGAATCAGTGTTCACATGAATGAATCATTTGGTCGTTGCTGAAGTGATTCACTCAAAAACATGGCATTAAACGAATCACTGAAGGAATCATTTAACTCAACTGACTCAAATGGCTCAGGACTCCTGTGTGCACGTGTTACAACTGATACAGGGACTTTAACTGTTCCGTGAGTGTGTTCGTGTATTTATGAAAGAAAGTACAGTGTTTGTTACTGACAGCAGTAAACACGTGCAATCACAAATTAGCATAATTACAAACAAACACAAGCTCCTTGTGAAGTGAACGGGAAGGTTCCAGCCTTTGGTATTTTTCTAAACACCAAAATGCTGAGCTCCATCAACACTGCCAGAAACTACACTTCACCTGTAGGAGGCGCTAATGAGACCTGATTGTGTTTCTCTGAGATTTACAGTCTGGATTAATTTATGTACAGCCCGGGGGGTGGGGGGTGGGGGAGTACAGACAGATTCTGGGATAAAATTAAAAAAATCCAAATGTTAGTGCAGTAAAGTGAGTCACTTACCGTAATGATGCCTCAGTGTGATTGGACAGCCGTAGAGCCAGATCCCGTCCAATAGAGCGATGGCGTAGGAAACCGCCTCGGCGTGTTTATAGTAAACAAATCCGTAAGATTTCTGATTTCCATCTCGATCTTTTGGAATAATGACTTTCTGCACCGGTCCTGCCTGAGAACACGACAATAAAAATCAGCTCATACAGAATTGAATCATTCGTGAACAAGGAGTTTACCGTTTTAATGTTGTATTATGGTTTACATTATTACTAGTGAACGCAGAAGTCAGTAGTGCTGCGATTGTTACACTCAAATCTGAGTTTGGCTGCAGGATAATCATCGAGTTTTTCTGCACTTTCTCCTCGTTATTTATTGCTTCAAAATCATTCTTTCTCACGCCAACAAACTCACAAAGACACACAGAGCGTCTAGATCGGTTTTATTTTGAGGTTTGAACCCTCAGATTTTTCCAGGAGCGCTGGACTGTTTTATCATTAACTGATTACATGTGAAGGGTTAATTATTAAAGCTGAGACTTTATGGATAAGTAATAAACACTGCGTGTGTTACGGTGAAACACTGAATGACAGTGTGATGAAGCTTGGTTACTGTTACACCCTGAAGGTGATTATTTTCCTCGAACTGCACGTCCCTGAGTGTTTTACTCCTCTCACACCACAGCAACTGACCAACTATTCCAATTTACTAACAACAAAATGTTGTATTTTTATCTGTTTAGAGTTACATTTAATGTTAATTTATGTTAGTTTCTGTTGTCACTTATGTTACAGCAGCTATAAACATTCGCTCCCTCTTTATTCTCTCAAAGTTAAAACGATTAAAAAAAATCTCAGCTTGTTCCATCGTGTTCCTGAGAAACTGTAGAGAAGTGTAAACTCCTCCTCTGTCCTGAAGACGCCTGAGAACGTAAAGTTCCAGCTTCACCTCTGACTGATACACAGCGTTGACACTGGAGACTCCTTACAGAAACCACACACACACACTTCTCCTCACAGAAACTTCACCACATCAATAACTAATTTAATTAATTTATTATCAGTGCAGC
The DNA here is from genome assembly GCF_027579695.1 of Neoarius graeffei. Lineage (NCBI taxonomy): Eukaryota > Metazoa > Chordata > Actinopteri > Siluriformes > Ariidae > Neoarius > Neoarius graeffei. The sequence goes on along the minus strand of NC_083580.1, from coordinate 894,660 downwards.
GTCTGCTGGACACGCCCCTGTGAATGAGCTGTTACTATAGAATCGATAGCATATAAGAATGAGTGCATTAATATGAACCTGCACTACTGTCAGAGCTGCTGTTAGAGAGAATTAATCAACACCTTCTGACCAATCAGAGCCCAGGATTCAGCAGCGCTGTGGAGTGAGATGTTTCAACACACATCAACCTGATAAACACACTCAGTAAAATATAACCAGTGAAATGATGCTTTGATGATTAGAATTAAAGCTCCAATTAATGTTTAATTAATAAATGAAGTGTGTGTCACCTGCAGGAAGAGCTCATAGAGGATCTCCTCCCTCACACAGCTGCTCAGATTGAACACCACCACAGTGCGCTGCTCCTCTCCCTCTCTCTCCTGCATCCTCCACTTCACTCACATCAGCACCGACCGGAAGTGAAAGAAGAATTCAACCCTTCCTTCCGCTTTTCGCCTTGTCGTGATTAACCGGCTGATTTTCCGACACTGCACTTCCGCTCGGCTCCAGCAGAGGGCGGAGCTACACACACACGTTTAAAGCAAAACAAGGATATTATTATTGATTAATTTATATATTTATTTGTAAGTTTTAATGTTAAATGTGTTTATAAGTTGAGCATAGAATCAGACAATAAAAACTAATTAATCAAATAAATTAAATATGTGTTTTATACTTAAAATTGGTGTATAAAATGAAATTATAAAAACACCATCCATCCATCCATCCATTATCTGTAGCCGCTTTATCCTGTCCTACAGGGTCGCAGGCGAGCTGGAGCCTATCCCAGCTGACTACGGGCGAAAGGCGGGGTTCACCCTGGACAAGTCGCCAGGTCATCACAGGGCTGACACATAGACACAGACAACCATTCACACTCACATTCACACCTACGCTCAATTTAGAGTCACCAGTTAACCTAACCTGCATGTCTTTGGACTGTGGGGGAAACCGGAGCACCCGGAGGAAACCCACGCGGACACGGGGAGAACATGCAAACTCCGCACAGAAAGGCCCTCGCCGGCCACGGGGCTCGAACCCGGACCTTCTTGCTGTGAGGCGACAGCGCTAACCACTACACCACCGTGCTGCCTTACACAAACATGTCAACTGAAAAAGTACTTAAACCTGAAATATGGAAGATTTTTATAGAATATATTCAGAAAATATATAAACCTCCACACTACAGATATTCCTGTTTTAGTGGATCATTTGTACGTAATTGTTTCCACTGTGTGACGGTCCATCAGAACACCTCCGAGCCCAGAGAAGTCAATGGCACTTCTATATTCATGCAGCGAATGGAGATGAACTGGCTATCAGAGGAGTATTCATAACCTCCCTGTGCTTGTGCTTCTCCTGCTCTCTCGATCTCTCTTTCACACACAGAACCAGAACCACTCCTGAAATCACCAGACCAGACTTTCACTGTCCATCAGCATCTCTCATTTGATGGAGTGAGGAATTCTCTCTCAGATCTGAAGAAGAGACTCGAGGAATTCTGGGAGGAGGAATTCAACAAAATCCCTCCACATGGTAAGAGGAGCTGCTCCTGCTGGAGAAACACAGTGATGTGGGATTTCTTAGCAATGCTCCTGCGTTCTTTTCTGCAGACACTTTATTCACCCGACACTTTGAACTAAAACACTGATTTAAAATGAATAAACTGACTGGAGGGCGGCACGGTGGTGTAGTGGTTAGCGCTGTCGCCTCACAGCGAGAAGGTCTGGGTTCGAGCCCCGTGGCCGGCGAGGGCCTTTCTGTGCGGAGTTTGCATGTTCTCCCCGTGTCCGCGTGGGTTTCCTCCGGGTGCTCCGGTTTCCCCCACAGTCCAAAGACATGCAGGTTAGGTTAACTGGTGACTCTAAATTGAGCGTAGGTGTGAATGTGAGTGTGAATGGTTGTCTGTGTCTATGTGTCAGCCCTGTGATGACCTGGCGACTTGTCCAGGGTGAACCCCGCCTTTCACCCGTAGTCAGCTGGGATAGGCTCCAGCTCGCCTGCGACCCTGTAGAACAGGATAAAGCGGCTACAGATAATGAGATGAGATGAAACTGACTGGATCACTTTAAACTCTTTCCATCTTTTACACAAACTCATGTTTCCATTTTTCTCTCCACAGCTGCAGCAGTTCAGATCATTTCAGAACCAGAACCACAGAGCAGAGAAGAGTTTCTGAAATGTACATCTAACACACACACACACACACACACATAAATATATTGTGTGAATTAAACCCATGTTCACATTGTTCAGTTTGTTTTTTTCTTTTATTTTAGATTTCTGTTATCTGACTCTGGATCTCAACACGGTACATCGTCTCCTCATTCTGTCTGAGAAGAACAGAGCGGTGAGATGCAGTGAGAGCGAGCAGCCGTACCCTTATCATCCAGAGAGATGTGACTCCAGGTGCCAGGTGTTGTGTAAGGAGAGTGTGTGTGGACGCTGTTACTGGAGTGGTGCGCTGTTGGTGGTGTGTCCATATCAGTCTCATATAAAGACATCAGCAGGAAAGGACAGGGTAAAGAGTGTGGGTTTGGATTCAACAATCAGTCCTGGAGTCTGCAGTGTTTTCCTTCTTCTAATTCTTCTTCTTCTCTCTCTTTCTGTCACAACAACATTGAGACTGATCTCAGAGTTCCACCACCCTCCAGAATCGGAGTGTATGTGGATCACAGTGCAGGAACTCTGTCCTTCTACAGCATCTCTGACAGGATGAAGCTCCTCCACAGAGTCCACACCACATTCACTCAGACTCTATACGCTGGGTTTGGGTTCCCTGGGTTTCGGCTCCCTCGGTTTTGGCTCCAGTTGTTTCCTGGTTCTACAGTGAGATTGTTGTGATCCAGAATAAAAGTGTGTCGTGTTTTCTGTAAAATTCCTGCACGTTGTTGCTCAGTCGTCTGTTTCACTAGAACACAATCCAGCTGCACAAAAACACTCATTTTAATATTTAAATTAAAACAGATTAATAATGTAAAATAATTAAAAAGGAAATGTTCAAAATTAACTGTCACACCACAGACTCATCAAATTTAAAAAGAGAATGATCTCATGACCTTCGTGTTATAAACTTGTGTTTGTTTCCTATGAAGCAGCGTCTCATTAAATAACTAATAAACTGTAATAAAGCCAGAACAGAACAACATTTTAAACCTGTTCAGGTCACACTATATAAAATAAAATATCACTTTTGGAATGAATTTGATTTTTCTGCTTGTGTTCTAAGATGTAAAATCTGAAGTTGTTTCTAAACCCTGAGATTTGATTGTAAAACATTGAACAATATTTAAACTCCATTAGAACATACAGCGCATGATCGGTTCAGGCTGCCGATGTCGTGTTCATCCCATATTCAGCCTGGATGATGACTGGCCCGCAGATAGAACCTTATAAATCCAGCTTTATCTGTCAGTTTGGGATTTTTTTGTCATCTATCGTCTGTGTGAATAATGATGATGATAAATCTGTCTCTGTGAACCGGATGTGTCTGGGGTCCGACTCCTGGTGTAGATTCTGAACATGAGTGTTGGAAAAACTTCTTTTTAAAAATCCTTTTCATTTTCAACAAAATAAAGAACAAATCCATTCCAGTTCTCTGTTCTGATTGGTCAGAAGGTGTTGATTAATTCTCTATCACAGCAGCTCTGGCAGTAGTGAAGGTTTATATTAACGCCCTCGCTCTGATACGGTATCGTTTCTATAGTAACAGCTCATTCACAGGGACTTTGGATGTTCCACGTAAACAGATAAACATCAAAAATGTGTTTAGTCGCTGATATGGTGATGTTTTATTCAGTTCAGGAGAAACAGGTTTTGGTCTGAAGTCAGACAGCGTTATGGATTTTAATGCTCAAGATACAAAACAGGCTGAAAGGAAACACACGTTATGAGACACAACACCGTTTCTTTTTGGTGGTTTTAAAGCCGACACCATGTTTTCCCCCAGACGGACAGTCGGAATGAGGGGATTAGGATTGTTTAGGGTTGTTAGGATCCCGGGATGAGGGATGGTCTGATTCACCGATGGGATCGAGGTCAGGGCCTTCGCCCACATGTTGTCCACATGCCCACCCCGGGGCTACACTCTGTTCTGTCTGAGCGTCTCCTTTCCTTTGTGACCTCATTGAGAAGAGAAAGGCCGTGATGTCGTTCCTAAATATTCAGTATTACAGCAGAGTACAGAAGATCATCTGCAAAGCCACACACACATCGACAGGGTTTTCACAAAGAGCTGACAACGACCACAGTTCCACTCCATATATACAGGTTTTATCAAAGGCAATGTCTTCAGGTGAGTCTGTTCAAAGCCCTCTGATAAAACCTGCAAAAATATATTTAAAAAAAGCACAAACAATAAACAGATAAACAATATTTACATGCACATGCTGTATTTCCTTCTTTGTGGAGTTCATGAAGTATAACAGACCAAGGCCCAATCCCAATTCTAATTTCTACCCCTTCCCCTCCCCCTTGGCCCTTCCCCTTGAAACTGAGCTACAAGGGATAGGGCTTGAAATTCAACCCCTACATATTGGGATAGCCCTTCAACGATCGCATACGTCATCGCGTACCTCCGTCAGCGTTTACGTTAGCAAAACGCGACCAAATGCGTCATTGGCTGCGACCAGCCGCTACAGTCAGAGCCAGAGGCAGAACCAGAAATCTCTGCTGGCAGGGTGTGATTTGTTAACTAACACCACTGAATGGGATATCTTTGGTGCTTCGTGCACCACATCCGACAGAATGAGGTGTCAGAACACTCATGTAAACAATAAAAGCGAGAATAACAGAACAAAACGTACGCAGTCAAGCAACCGAAAACAATACTCACTCCCAAAGCTTTTTAGCAGCAGCTTGGATTTCAGAAATCGCTGCTCATTCTCAGCTCGAAAGCGAATCAAGCGGCGTGTTTCCTCTGGATAACAACTTAAAACACGTAAATAATGGAGAAAATACATTTATGACAATCTTTCGCCGCGGGAACCGCCATCTTTCTGAAATCCGCATGAAATCTCACTGAAATCCGCATGGCATTGTGGGAAATCACTCAAACCCCTTCGTTCGGAGTCAGCTCCAGGAAAATCTCCGTTTGGAGGGGTACAGAAGCCCTACCCCTTCCCCTACTCCTCCGCGTTAACTGGGATTGGGATACCCCTACCCCTTCACGTGAACGCGCAAAATGGAGGGGAAGGGCCAAGGGGTTGGTCCAAGGGGTGAAATGGGATTCGGCCCAAAACTCGAGGCCAAAGACAGGTGTGTGTGTGTGTGTGTGCGCGTGTTCCCCAGCAGGAGGCAGCATAACACAGTAAAATGGAGGATTTAACATCCACATAAAGCAGTCAGTCATCAAAAGAATAAATCAAATGCAAAAGATAACATTCTACCTAATATATAAACCCATATTCGAAATGTATGATTTTATGCCCATGTTTATATTTAGATTTATATCTTAAGATTTATTGTATGTATAATATTTTATAGTAAGATATAATTTAATATATAAAATTCAGAGGCGGCGGCACAGTGGTGTAGTGGTTAGCGCTGTCGCCTCACAGCAAGAAGGTCCTGGGTTCGAGCCCCGTGGCCGGCGAGAGCCTTTCTGTGCGGAGTTTGCATGTTCTCCCCGTGTCCGCGTGGGTTTCCTCCGGGTGCTCCGGTTTCCCCCACAGTCCAAAGACATGCAGGTTAGGTTAACTGGTGACTCTAAATTGAGCGTAGGTGTGAATGTGAGTGTGAATGGTTGTCTGTGTCTATGTGTCAGCCCTGTGATGACCTGGCGACTTGTCCAGGGTGTACCCTGCCTTTCACCCGTAGTCAGCTGGGATAGGCTCCAGCTCGCCTGCGACCCTGTAGAACAGGATAAAGTGGCTACAGATAATGAGATGAGATGAAATTCAGAGGCCGCGTCTTGCCCAGTTTGTGTAAAAGGTTTTGTTTTCGGTTGTAAAGTTCTGTTTGTGTTTTTACTGAATCAGTGTTTTATTCTCTTATTTCTGACTGAATGAATGTAAATTAGCAAAACTCTGAATCAAACAGACTTTTACTGACGTCCAGCTACGTGTGAACTCGCGTTAAAACCAGATCTAATGGGCAGAGTTCTTCTTCAGAGCTGTGATCAATAACATTAAGGCGAAATGAACAGAGAGCAGCTCTGTGTGAAGGTGAGCGGTGAGGTGGATCTGCAGGTTCTTCAGAAAGGGTCAAAGGCTCCAATGCAAATCGTGTGAAGGTAAAACGCCGCTGAGAGCAATAACCTGCAGGAGCTTTACAACCCTGACAGGACCAACCTTTCCATCATCTACAGCCTTTATTACTTTACTTTAGTCAATCATTAATCACACACACACACACACACACACACACACACACACACACACACACACACACACACACACACACACACCACCTGAGCTATCACACCTACTTTATTCATGTTTAAAGAAATAAAACTTTCTCAAACCTGAAGTTTTACTGAGACTCTCAGAGTTGAGGTGATGATGATGATGATGATGATGATGATGATACAGTGGGTTTTTGTCTACTGTATTTCACAACACACATGATGCATAAACAATAAATAAACAAATAAATAAACAAATAAATAAATGTTTTAAAATGAAATGTAATTAATTCATTACATAATCATTTTTAGATCATAAATAAAGAGAAATAAATTGATCTTAATTTGCAGTTTAAAAACCTGATCAAATGAAAAAGTTTTTAAAAATACTCATAAATAAATAAATGTATAAAATTTAAATACTTTATAAAATACAATGCAATTAATACATCAGCAAATAAATAAAACTAAAAAGTAATAATAGATAATAAAGTCTTTAAATAAATGTGCATCTCCTGTTGGTTCTTTGAGAAAATGAAGTGTAGTTACCAGAACTTTATTTTTAAAAAATGTTTAAAAGTTATATGCAAGATAAATCTGTGAAATAAGTGTAAAATAAAAAATTAATAAAAATAAATGAATGAATGATTGAATAAATAAATAAATAAATAATAACGGTGTGATCAGTGGAGATAAGTTTGGAGACTGCGATGTGTTTTATGGAACAGAAGCTCTGTTTGTGTGTTATATTATTCTCTCTATATTTCTAATTAGCTTAATGAGTCTTTATTAGTGCAGTGACGTGATGTTACAGGATTCCCGAGTCAGCTGATCCACACACTAAACATGATGTAATCAACAGTAATCACTGTGGTCACCATATCACAGCACTGCTGAGTTCTGGGCTCTGATTGGTCAGAAGGTGTTGATTAATTCTCTCTAACAGCAACTCTGACTGTAGTGCAGGTTTATATTAATACTCTCGCTCTGCAACGTTATGGTTTCCATAGTAACAGCTCATTCACAGGGGCGTGTCCAGCAGACGCTGCACTGTGAATATGGTGAAGTAAGGAGGTGTGTGTGTATGGTTTCTGTAAGGAGTCTCCAGTGTGAGCGCTGTGTATCAGTCAGAGGTGAAGCTGGAACTGTAAGGTCTGGAACTGTAAGGTCTGGAACTGTAAGGTCTGGAACTCTTCAGGACAGAGGAGTTTACACTTCTGTACAGTTTCTCAGGAGCACGATGGAACACGCTGTGATTATTGTAAGAGAATAAAGAGTGTGGTGAGAGAAAGACTGTTTAAACTACTATAATGTAAATGACAACAGGAACAAACTCATTTCACTGAACATTAAATGTAACGATAAATGGATAAAAGTAGAACATGCTGGTCTTTAATAGTGAATAAAAATTATAATTGTTGGTCCATTGTTCTGGTATAAGAGAAATAAACCTCTTGGGGAGATGCAGTTATGGGAAAACAATCAGCATTGGGTTGATGAGAGTGACTCCGCCCCCTCCGTGTGAATAATAGTTTGTGGTTTTTGCTGTTTGAAAGTTTATAGAAATGTCGTGAGATTTTACAAAATATTTTACAACCCGAGTGAGTCAATCATTCACAGAGGGTGACGTATACTTCATGGTCCTAAACTGGAACTCAACATCACACACACACACACACACACACACACACACACACACACACACACATTCTGCTCGATCATGGTGAAATTCTTAAATTTATCAACAGAGGCAAAGGTTAATGAGGTGAGTGAGGGATGAAAGTCTTTAACTGGAGCGTGTGTGTGTGTGTGTGTGTGTGTGTGTGTGTGTGTGTGTGTTACAGTCCAGACAAAGCTGAAATAAAACCCACACCATGCCTCTACCCCAGATGTGGCCGATCAGCTGAGACGTGTTCAGTGCCTGAGGTTTTGCACTGGAGGCTTTGATGCTAATGCTAATGTTGCTAACAAATAATAGCTTACAGCCTCCAGTTTAATGTTATGAAAACCACATTAGTGACATTATAACACTTTCGCCTGAAGACGCCTCTCTGAAGTTATTCTACGTGTATTTTCACTGCTGTTGCTCATGCTGTAGTTAAACTCCCACTGTCGTGGTTATTCCTGCTGTCATTACGAATAAAAGTGCTAACAGTGCTCCTGAAACCATCACTACAGTTCGAGAATAACTGCAGCTTCCACCTCTAATACTACTGGCACTCTCCTGACCACAGCTAATCTCTCTCACTAACATTACTCAGGCTACTACTGCAGATGTTATTGCTATTAAAGCGACGAATACCAGTGATGCAGCTGTGCTAACAAACTACGCTAATAACAGTAGTACTGGGAATAATATTGTGTTTATTTCAGACTACTGTTACCAACATCTCGACTATCTTCACCACCAAGCCAAGGAGTGCTCTGCTACTACTACGACTACTACTACTAATAATAATAACTACAGTTAGTGCTAATATTAATGCTGTTACTTTGCCGTTGCTATCATTATCATTAAGACACCGTGTTGTTAAAGTGTGTAGAAGTGGCCGAGTGTGTTCCGTTATCTGTGTTCGAATTCCAGCAGTCCACATTAAAAGCTGTAACGTGCCGCGGCCACTTAAACCTGTCTGTAATTTCCACACGACGACTGCATTCTGATTGCTATTGCTTTACAGCTTCAGTGTTTATTCAGAATAAATCTCACCAACATAGAGGATATTAGGGGGCAGTTAGTATATTGTAAATGAGAGTTTATGGTAAAACTGCCCCATAAACACGGTGCTGTATGAGGACTGAGTAGTCATCGACGTGAAGCGCAGGAGATCTCGCACGTGCCGGCGTCGGAGTCACGACGTTCACAGCTAAACCGTTTGTAGATGTAAAATTTCATTCTGTTACAAAAACATCGGTAAATCCTTCAGTTATTCAGCAATACAGCGTCACGTTTATTTATTTTAATGGACTGAAATATCTTTAACTGTAGATATGATGTTGAAGAGATCAAATCTCCAGACTTTCCGTCACTTCCAGCTTAGTGATGTAAGTTTTTTGATGTTTTTTTGTTTGAGTGGTTAAATGGAAGGACGCTAATGTTTTCTTCTAACGCGTGCGTCCGTTTGGATCATGTTTACTTTCCCTGAGCGTGTTTGTGTTACTGTGGTGAGGATACTTTTACAACGTGGCCCTCTAATAAACTTTACGACCTGCTGGGGAAAGAAGCAAATGCCTCCTGTTGTTTTAACAATTAACACCGTGTTTACTGAAAATAGCTCACTCACGAGAGCGTGAGGAGCGATAAAACACTGCTGAATGTAAAGTGTACAGTACTCCTGCAAATCTTTATGGAAAGATGTGAATTAAAGAAATGATTAAAACGTGTTGGTGTTTTGAAAGGCCATTCTGATCTGTTTTAGAATCTAAACTCTAGATGGAGGTTTACTCAGAGCCCAGCAGATTATTAACGTGGATCAGTTTATTTAAATAAGGATAGAATTTCCACTTTAGTAAAATATATAAGTTCAGCAAAAGTAAAGAGATAAATAACGTCAGGTTTATGTTGAATCCGTAAAACAGAAATGTGTACAGTCCATTTATTTACAAACTCACTTTACTGCAGCAGAAACGTTACACCGATCTGTAAAAGCTGCACGTTTTCCTTCAGAAGAAATTCCCTTAATTTAAATATTCATGAATGTTTTCAGTGCAGGTGGAAAATAAAACCAATAATCAGGTCCTGTACATAATCAGATGATTATCAGAATATTCAATATTGTCATCACATCTCCATGTTTTGTTTAGTTTTTTTTTTTCTGTTCAGAGGGACGGCGGCTTTTCTTCATGAGTTCCTCTTTTGGAAAAATCAGGTGATTGTGATGGAAAAAACTTTTCTTCCAAAAATAATGACATAATTCTGTAAACTGTGATTAAAGAACAGAGAATAATCACAATGTGTGTGTAATATTAAGACACGTCTCTGTGAAACGTTCCACATTTGGAAATTAAACCTTAAATTGGTGTTTAGTTTTGTCTTCACCAAAATACAGAGCTGCACTTTATACGTCATTCCAAAGGGAACGGAGTTTTTCTGAGGAATATTCAAGAGATTGAATGAAACATGAGTAAATTATTCAGAATGATCAGATCCTGAGCAATAAACAGGTACAGATCCAGGTGGGTCGTTCTTCAGGAACAGAATCACACTCACAGAGAAATGTGGGAACTTTTTATTTGCGGTACTGAAGATAATGGTATTAAATAAAAGTTTCACACTGTATGGGGTCTTCTGGCCCTAAAAAGGACAGAAAAATTGGCTGTTTAACTCTGAACACTAAACCTTTTATTAATAAAGAAAAGTCAGTAACAGAATTACATAAAAACCTGAACTTTCGTTTCTTAAAATTCAAACCCAGGTTTCTGTGAAGTGACACTGCTATAACTGGGGGGATGATTTTAAAAATCTGGGCTTCAGTCCATTCCGCTTTGGATTCCAGACTGTAGTGACATCACTGACTGACAGGTTCAAACGATCTTAATCAGTTCATAATTTTGGACTCTCTGCTGAAGAACTGCCCTCATATAAAGAGGATGTGCACGATTTATTCTGCTATTGTTGTTGTTGTTTCGCCAGAAAGGTTCACAGGGCGGGGCAGCACGGCGGTGTAGTGGTTAGCACTGTCGCCTCACAGCAAGAAGGTCCGGGTTCGAGCCCGTGGCCGGCGAGGGCCTTTCTGTGTGGAGTTTGCATGTTCTCCCCGTGTCCGCGTGGGTTTCCTCCGGGTGCTCCGGTTTCCCCCACAGTCCAAAGACATGCAGGTTAGGTTAACTGGTGACTCTAAATTGAGCGTAGGTGTGAATGTGAGTGTGAATGGTTGTCTGTGTCTATGTGTCAGCCCTGTGATGACCTGGTGACTTGTCCAGGGTGAACCCCGCCTTTCGCCCGTAGTCAGCTGGGATAGGATCCAGCTCGCCTGCGACCCTGTAGAACAGGATAAAGCGGCTACAGATAATGGATGGATGGATGGATGGATGGATCACAGGACCGGACTCTGCATCTGGACTGAGATTTCACGGGATACAACAAAAACAGTGGGTGCAAGTGAGCGGTCAGATATGAAGCAAACAAACATTCATTAATATTAACATTTACGTGAACATGAGTGTGAGTGTATGTGTGAGTGTGTGTGAGTGAGTGTGAGTGTGTGTGTGAGTGTGTGTGCGAGTGTGAGTGTGCAGTGCTGTGTGATGCATTTACTGAGTTCATTCATTCATCCTTAGTAACGGCTGGTCACGGCCCAGCTCAGTCACATTAGACTGCTAGTTTTTTGTTTTTTTTTAAATATCACAGATGGGTACAACAAAAATAATCACTTCATGAACAGGATTTTTTAAAATGTCTCTATTTGAGACCAATTATGAGCCGGAGTGATGTAGCTGAGGTTGAGGAACTGTCACTGCCAGAATTCACACACCATGCTGACAAATGTAACCCCTTTCTCCCTACTGTCTCTACTACATACACTGGGGTCACACTCAAATAACATACCAACATAAACAGGATCCGAGGTCTCCAGCTAGTGATGATGAAATGACTACACTTCCCATTAACCACCTAGATGAGGGAGTTGGTATTTATCAGGTTATACCCGAAAGAACAGAAAATACCCAAATGAGTTGACTTAACTAAATGTATATTTTAATCCATTCAGGGATATATCCATAAAAAAATGAAAAATAATGTAATCTGCTCTTTTCTTGACGTTCAACCTCATTGGAAAGAAAAAAAATTAAATGGGAACACATTCTGTGGTAGTGTACAGATAAAACATGTTACACCAAGACATATTGTCTAATGTCAGACTCTTGATCTTAACACGTTTGCATTGAAACATCAAAGGAAAGTTATGAAAAAAATTACTACCTGTTACAAATACACACTACGTTTGCCACCATAATGAAAACACATCACATTTTCAGTAAAGTGTACAGTAGCCAAAATTACCGTCCTGTCAGCTAATCAAGCGCTTGAACTAATGCATGCGTTGGGGCCCATTCGTTGCGTTCGTGCACGTTTGTAATATTCCGAACTGTGGTGACTGATGCATGAGCAAAACACACCTAGCACACGCTAACTCTTACTTAGTCCCAGGGTGCTGCCTTGGTTGACGACAACTCAATACTCACGAAACCGGGCGGTTTATCCTAGCTGTCCATAGCACGTTTCAACACCCGTCGTGGAAACAACAAACTGTCCAGGCGAGTCCCGCTGTAGGCTCGTTATCTGAATCGGCTCTCCCACTGGATTCAGCACTCCCACTGGATTAGATGTTGCCGTATCGCTTCCTCTTTCCCCTTCTCTAATTCAGTCACTTTATATTTTAGGCTAACAGATGATAACTTGAAATCTGTCGAGGAGGAAAAAAACGCAGCTTCTCCCTCAGCCATCAAGTTCAACTTCGCTTCCGCTTTCCTCCTCGGGCAGTATGGGATACATCCCGTTTGGGAACACAACATACATATTTTTTCACAATGTATGCAAATTAAATTCACATTGGCTCTAAATATTAACTTTTTTTTTTGTAAATGATGTAACAGGCAGGTTGATCTAAACAGTGCCATTTTAAAGAAAACTACAATGTGACAAAGGAAAAAGGAAAACACAGAATTCTGGGAAATTGAGTCCCAGTACATAACACAAGGTGTAAGAAGGCACAATTTTATAAGAGCCCTACACAAAGAAAGAAAGAAAGAAAGAAAGAAAGAAAGAAAGAAAGAAAGAAAGAAAGAAAGAAAGAAAGAAAGAAACCTTTCCAGTTTAGGCCACACACACTTCAGGTTTAAATCTGAATACTGATATCTGGAGCACGACACACAGAGAGAACGTTAACGCTCATGCACACGTCTCATAATTATCACAGTGGATCACGTGAAAAGTGTCGAGTTACTTTCTCATGAACTGCATCTCTCTCTCTCTCTCTCTCTCTCTCTCTCTCTCTCTCTCTGATGATCAAAGGTTATCAGCGTTGTCATTTACAATTTACTGGCATCCAAACAAGACGTGGCTGGATACAGGAAGTGCGCGTTTCTCTGAAATATTGCCACATTCCTCAGTCACACTGCACATTTATGAACAGAACTTTTCCTCTCGTGGGTTTAAAATCCAATCTGACTGACTTTTTCCACTCACTAAGTCACATGACCAGGACAGCAGCGTTAATGAGTGAAATAATGGTTTTGCTGTTGAATATGACTCCAGTGTGCTGCAGCACGTCCTGAGAGATTCGTCCTGTTGCTCATCACGAGTCTCTGAAAACCCATCATGACCGATTCTCACGTTCACGCCCCTTAACTGTGACGTTTATGGCCAGTGAATTTAGGATATGATCATGAGACAGATGTTTAGTTTTTGTTTGTTCTGTAAAAAAAAGGTGAAAGAAAAACCTTGATGATGGAAAAGGTTGTTTGCAGATCTGCTGTTGTACGTGTTAAACATTTATAAATCTCATAAAAAGATCTGATCAAACCCAGATTCAGAGCTCAGTGTATTTTTACCAAACTGACTCCATCCTCTGCAGCACTTTTTTCATAACTGCACAAATTTACAATCAATTTTACTGAAGGTCCTGAATAATATTTACATAACATGCTTTAAAATGAATAACCGAATAATAAATCCTGATTTTTATGGGGTTAAGTCATCTTACATCTTACGATCCAGTCTCGCACTGGAAAGTGAACTCATGGTGTCGGTTACAGTTCTATTTCTGCATTAAAAGTAAACTGTAATAAGTGAGCATGCTGCGCTGTTCGTCCATTTTAAACCGTGTGACAGTCTGTCGATGAGCTCCTCAAGCTCACATGGGTTCTGTTTGCTCATGCACTGCCATGGCTTTGCCCTTTGGCCGCCACACCCTGCCTGTGTTAGCGTGGTTGGTAAACGTTGGTAAACATGGCCGCTGCATCCCTCCCTCCCTCCCCGATAAGGATGAGTGCAGAGAGACGAGTATCAAAATGACTCCCAGTGTGTAATCGTGTCTTATCCAGCGTCTCGTTACACTGATCAAACAGTTAAAACACAGCCCTGTGAATCCTGTTCACTCCTTCACACACACACACACACACACACACACACACACACACACACACACACACACACACACACACCACTTTAAACACCTGGAAGATCTTTTTGAACACCAGTCTGGAATTTTCTTGTCTTAGTTGATGACATTCCATCCCCAGCTTGGTGTTTGTTCTGCTCCAGCTCCTGATTGAACTCATCCCTGCCCTGAGCTTCTCCACTCTCCAGCTCCTGATTGAACTCATCCCTGCCCTGAGCTTCTCCACTCTCCAGCTCCTGATTGAACTCATCCCTGCCCTGAGCTTCTCCACTCTCCAGCTCCTGAGGCAGGGTTTTTACGCAGGCACTATTTTACTTACAATTTGTTCTAGATCCCAGATCCCAGGTTAGCATTCTGATCATATCCCCTTTATATATTATTATCTGCTTTGCCTGTTATTCTCAACACCTTCCAGCTCCTTTGCAGGTTCTCCAGTCCCCTGAGCACTGACCTAGTACTTCCTGTGGTAAACAGTTCTCCCAGTAATGTTAACACCAGGTATCAGGGTCACCAGTAGGAATTCTGGCCCTTTCACAGGTGAATCCCCAACCCACCTACACCACACACATCACCTTCCAGGGACGTGGGTTCTTCTCAGTCTCCTGTCATCCAGGACACTTGGTATTGCCTCCATTGCCTCCACTGCTGCCTCAGATTTTGGTTCCTGGTTTTGGTTTGGTGGAAGTTCCTGCCACTCTCTCAGCTCTGCTCCAGCCCTGGATCGGAACTGAGGGAAGCCGGTATCTTTTCTGCTGTGATCCAGTCCCATTCCCAGTCGACATGAGGCCTTTGATCTGGCCAACAAAGATTCCATACTGTTCCTGCCTCTGTTTGCTCTCTCCAACACAAGATCCTCCTGTTCAAGTCCACAGTCACAATCTGGTCCTGGTTCCACATCTGATCTCGGATCTGTTTCTGCTGATGATTCTCCTCTAGCTTTTTTCTCTTCTCTTTCTTCTTCTTCTCTCTCTCCCTGTCTTTTCTCACTCATCTCCTATGACATTATGGTCCAGATCCTGTGACACTACTGCACAAGTATTGTGTCTCAACAACAATTGTCCTTCAACCTTTAGATCTCCACATTTTCTAAATCTTCATGATTTCCCTTGATCCTGCTTATTTGCCATCTACACTCCTGACCATGGGCTGTTTCCTACCTGCTACAGCTCCAGGATTAAATTTCAGTCCTTATTCCGACCCCAACCATAAACCAAGCTCCTCTCAGAACCCTGATTTTATCAGATATCTAAGTTTGGTCTGTCTAATCCTTCATGGTGTGTCACAGTGGTACAGCAGGTCGCTTTGACACCTTCAGGGTCCCAGATTCGATCGTGAGCTCAGGTGATTGCCTGATTCATATGTTCTCCCAGTGTCTGACTGGGGTTCCTCTGGGTTCTCTGGGCTTCCTCACAAAAACATGCTGATGGGTGAGCTGACTCCACTAAAACTGCCCCTCCATGTGAATGTGTGTGTATGGTGCTCTGAAACGGACTCGTGCCCCATCCAAGGTGTATTTCCATCTTGGACCAGGTGTTCCTGAGAACCACTGTGACCCTGACCAGGATAAAGTGCTTACTGAAGCTGAATAAATGAACAATCTGGTGTGTTTAGTATTTTTATATCTGGATTTGATGTTTCAGAAGGTTCCTCAGCTCTAATTTCAACTCATCCTTGAATTCAGGTTGAACTTGTGCTCTAAACTAATACGAACCAGTTTGTAAACTAATCCTGCAGGTGTAAGTCGAGTAACCTCGATCTCTGGAGCTCTTCTGTGTTTGTGCAGGAATTCCAGCCAGATGTCTTCATGTCTCCACCCTGCTCTCTTGGGTTTCGTATTTCAGATTCGACCCTATTACCTTGTTGTGTTGTTTTTCTGTTTGTTTTCTGAAGTTCAGTATGGATTCCACTGGAATTGTTGGTCTCCTGATTTTTGGAGTCTCAGTGCTTTGTGGAAATTTAAGAATAAAACAAAACAGGTTTCACAAACAAAGCTTTTAATACAAATTCTGTTTAAAATGTACAATTATTAGGTTTTCAACATTCAAATTGAAAGCATTTACAAACATTTCAGACTGTGGACTGAGCAAAGCAAACATATAAACAGTAGCAACAAACGCAGCCAATGACATGTTTAATGAGGGTTTTATGAACAGTAATAAAGCGCAGCACGATGCAGCCAGTTACTGCAATTCTGTTTTATAAAGCACAAAAAAGTCCTTTGGAGTTTGTCGGTGTCCAAAATGGAACGACTCAAAAAAGTGAAAATACAGTGAATGTTGATTATTATTATTATTATTATTATTATTACAGATGTGTCTGTTTGATTTTTTTCTTAGTACTCTTCTTTAATGGTCATGGGCATGGAGGATGACACCAGAGCTGCACCGCCGCCGCTGCTGCTGATGTTGGAGCTCGGAGGAGTCGGTGTGGTGGTGGACGCCTGAGGCTGCTGAAGTTTCTTCTTGTTAATTTTTCTCTCTTTGGCGCGTCGGTTCTGGAACCAGATTTTCACCTAAAACACAAAACAAGAAGAAGGAGAATTTGCATGAATGATGCAGGTTGCAGCTGAGAAACTAAACATCTGGAGACATCAGAGTGATCGGATCCGTCATGTGCGTAGAACTTTCTTATAAATAAGGCATTAGCATGTTTATTTGTTTTCTCAATTAATCAATTATGATGATGATGATGATTATTATTATTATTATTATTATTATTATTGGGGAGGCACGGTGGTGTAGTGGTTAGCGCTGTCGCCTCACAGCAAGAAGGTCCGGGTTCGAGCCCCGTGGCCGGCGAGGGCCTTTCTGTGTGGAGTTTGCATGTTCTCCCCGTGTCTGCGTGGGTTTCCTCCGGGTGCTCCGGTTTCCCCCACAGTCCAAAGACATGCAGGTTAGGTTAACTGGTGACTCTAAATTGAGCGTAGGTGTGAATGTGAGTGTGAATGGTTGTCTGTGTCTATGTGTCAGCCCTGTGATGACCTGGTGACTTGTCCAGGGTGAACCCCGCCTTTCGCCCGTAGTCAGCTGGGATAGGATCCAGCTCGCCTGTGACCCTGTAGAACAGGATAAAGCGGCTAGAGATAATGAGATGAGATGAGATTATTATTATTATGATTATTGTTTTCTCCTTGTATGCTTTTATTTGTCTCATATTCTTTCTTTACCTTTTCTTACCAGATACAGATTCCTTCTTTATTCTTTACTGTTGAAAAAACCCCGCCTTCTTGTTTGTTTGTTTTTTCTTCAGCCCAATTTCTTTCTTCTGTATTTTTTTATTTCTATATGTTCTTTAATTTTATTGTATTTTGTCTGTATTTAAATCCATAAAATGTTTAGCACCTACAGTTAGGTCCATAAATATTTGGACAGATGCAACATTTTTCTAATTTTGGTTCTGTACATTACCACAATGAATTGTGAACAAAACAATTCAGATGCAGTTGAAGTTCAGACTTTCAGCTTTAATTCAGTGGGTTGAACAAAATGATTGCATAAAAATGTGAGGAACTAAAGCATTTTTTAAACACAATCCCTTCATTTCAGGGGCTCAAAAGTAATTGGACAAATTAAATAATTGTAAATAAAATGTTCATTTCTAATACTTGGTTGAAAACCCTTTGTTGGCAATGACTGCCTGAAGTCTTGAACTCATGGACATCACCAGACGCTGTGTTTCCTCCTTTTTAATGCTCTGCCAGGCCTTTACTGCAGCGGGTTTCAGTTGCTGTTTGTTTGTGGGCCTTTCTATCTGAAGTTTAGTCTTTAACAAGTGAAATGCTGCTCAATTGGGTTGAGATCAGGTGACTGACTTGGCCATTCAAGAATATTCCACTTCTTTGCTTTAATAAACTCCTGGGTTGCTTTGGCTTTATGTTTTGGGTCGTTGTCCATCTGTATTATGAAACGCCGACCAATCAGTTTGGCTGGATTTGAGCACACAGTATGTCTCTGAATACCTCAGAATTCATCCGGCTGCTTCTGTCCTGTGTCACATCAATAAACACTAGTGACCCAGTGCTACTGGCAGCCATGCATGCCCAAGCCATCACACTGCCTCCACCGTGTTTTACAGATGATGTGGTATGCTTTGGATCATGAGCTGTACCACGCCTTCGCCATACTTTTTTCTTACTTTTCAACCTTTATATGCTCCCACTTGGGCAAATTATCAATAAAAATTCAATTTTGTATCACTGCTATGCAGATGATACCCAAATTTATTTTTGCTCTATCACCAAATGATTATGCCCCCCTTGAATGTCTCTACCAGTGTATCGATCAAATCAATAGCTGGATGTCACAAAATTTTCTTCAGCTGAACACAGATAAAACAGAAGTAATTCTATTTGGAAAAAAAGATGAAAGACTCAGGATTACCACTATTCTTGACACAAAAGGGATTAAAACTAAAGAAATGGTTAAAAATCTTGGTGTTTTCATTGACAGCGAGCTAAACTTTGACAGTCACATGAAAGCAATCACTAAAACGGCATTTTATCACCTAAAAAACATTTCCAAACTAAGAGGACTTATGTCAAAAAATGATCTGGCAAAACTAATACATGCCTTCATCTCTAGTAGGGTTGATTACTGCAATGGCCTTTTCACAGGCCTGCCAAAAAAGACCATCAAACGACTTCAGCTGGTTCAAAATGCAGCGGCGAGGGTTCTCACACGAACAAAAAGAACAGAGCACATTACTCCAATTCTAAGGTCCCTTCACTGGCTTCCAGTAAGCTACAGAATTGACTTTAAAGCATTGCTGCTGGTGTACAAATCTCTAAATGGTACAGGGCCCAATTACCTCTCTGATATGTTGCAGCGGCCTAACCCAATCAGATCTACCAGATCGCAGCAGCAAAATTTACTGGTAAAACCTGTTGTTAAAACAAAGTGTGGTGAAGCAGCTTTTAGCTACTATGCAGTACAGCTATGGAACCAACTGCCAGAGGACATTAAAAATGCTCCTGCTGTTGGCAGCTTCAAATCTAGGTTATAGACCAAGCTGTTTTCAGATGCTTTCTGTTAAATAATTAATATTTTTACATTTTTTATAATCTTTACTTTCTCTGCATGTTTTAAATTTACTTTAACTTTATTCTATTTTATTCTGCTAGTTTCTTTTTTATCTTTTCTTCTTTCTTTCTTTCTTTTTCTCCTTTTTCTTTTTCTTTTTGGCATTTTAATATTTTATTTCTACTATTGTTTAATTCTTATTATTTTCTTTTAATTCTTTTAATTCTTTTAATTAATTATTTTAGAATAAAGATAAAATTATTTTATGTAATTTTATTTCTCTATTGTTTACTGTTTTTGTTTTTACTTCTGTAAAGCACATTGAACTGCCATTGTGTATGAAATGTGCTATATAAATAAACTTGCCTTGCCTTGCCTTTCCATCATTCTGATAGAGGTTGATCTTTGTTTCATCTGTCCAAAGAATGTTCTTCCAGAACTGTGCTGGCTTTTTTAGATGTTTTTTAGCAAAGTCCAATCTAGCCTTTTTATTCTTGAGGCTTATGAGTGGCTTGCACCGTGCAGTGAACCCTCTGTA
>NC_083580.1:864641-867141 GCF_027579695.1 Neoarius graeffei | reverse complement strand
TACTTTTGGTCTGGTCTTAACCTGGTCTTATCTGAGGATCGTTTTGTATCAGGCTGAGATCGTTAACACTGAGGGACCCGAAAGATGACGTCAAATAGTTGATTGTGTAAATATAATCATTTCACATCATCTCAAAGTCGTGTTTATGTTTCTTATGTTGAATAGACGGCATTATGATTAAACATGACATCACTGCAGCTGGGCGTGGCTTCTGAGCTCTGGGTCAGTGTGAATTAATATTAAATTCAGTGTAAATCTGATCAGTGAAAAGCAGCTGGGTTAGACGGTCAGTGTCGGAGTCTGTCAGTGGATCAAACAAAATCTTTCAAATCTCATTTTCATCTTTTTGACTTCAGAAATGCTAATGAACTTTAACTTCTGCAAACATCAAAGAAACATTTTTCACTTCAGGAAAACATTATTATCAAATCCGCTGAATGAGTTTTAGTGGAAAATGTGAAAATATGGTCCTGTGAGGCTTTTCCCAGGAAACCACACACATATTAGAACACATGTGTCTTTTGTGTGTGTGTGTGTGTGTGTGTGTGTGTGTGTGAAGTTAATCTGTAACGCAGGCTGTAAAGTTTTCTGTCTGGGACAAGGAGGTAATGAGGCTCGCGGGAACGACAATGACGACGATGAGGCTCCGAGGCCCATTAGGAGGAGCGACATCATCAATCCCAAATCTGTGTGTGTGTGTGTGTGTGTGTGTGTGTATACATTATCAGAAATTAACAAAAGTCTTTTGTATATATATATATATATATATATATATATATATATATATATATATATATATATATATATATATATATATACAAACTTTTTAAATGATAGAATTATCATGATTTAAATAAATAAAGATGTTTACAGCTCAGACTTTACAGGTGAAAAGCTTCATTTTATTTAATAATAATTTAAAGAAATTAAACACATTATTGACAGATCTTTCCTAATATCCATGAATTTTAATTACATTTTTACATTTTTTCAAATAATTCTCATTTAATTTCATGTTGTAAGTAAACAATATTTATTTGTTTATTCTACTTTATTATTTATTATCTATTTATTTTATTATTATTGTTTGTTATTCGGTTGTTTATGTCGTGTCTTTTCTAAAGAAGTTTCTAAAGGAAACTAATAAACTCACTCCTCAGTTCTATAACTTTATGTTTAACTTTATAACTTTATTCGCTAAAAGCTTATGTAGGATTTGCTTGTTTTTTGTGCGTGGAAATATATGGATGATATAGTAAATGATAAAAAATAACAATAATAAAACATTTAAACCTCTCCTTTTTATTACAAATCTTTAATTTATTTATTTTGTTTACTTGTTTTTTTATAAACTCTATTTCCTTCAGATGAAAATAATAAATATATAAATAGGACCTGGTCTTGATTCTCTCGGTCATCATCATTAATCATCTCCAAAATATCCCAAATAAAGATCTGAGTTTCTGAACATCAAAACATTTCAGTGTAATATTTTCACGTAAAGGATAAACATCTGCATTTTTGTCATTAATGGATGTATTTCAGTTTATTTAGCAATATTTTTATTTTATTTTCTCACCCAGTCTTTACAGCCTCCACATAAACTTTATTATTTACAGCATCGTGTTTAATGAAGGCTTTTATAAATGACTCATCTGTAAACATGCAGAATGTTTTCTCTCGTTAATGTGCAGCAGAAATAAATTGCGTGGTCATTATTTCACTCAGCAGCGTAACGGTCTTTAATCCTTTAATGACGCGGTTTATTTCTGTAACATTTTAAACTTTAATTATTTTATTAAAGTAATTATTTTTATTTTCTTACTTTAAATACTTTAATTATGTTTTCACTGATATTTTCTGTCTTTTATCATTTTATTCTTGATTGATTTATTTACATTATTTATTTATTGAATTTATTTATTTACATTTGACATTTTTCTATTTTTAAGTTTGAAAATGTGCTCCTTTGCACTTTGTATAAAAGTCTAATGATGTAAATAAGCTCTGTATTTTATACGCAGTTTATTTATGTGAGTTTACTTTCTCTTTTTCCCATGCAAATGATTATTTTTTTCTTATTTTGATAATATTTATTTATTATTTTGCACAACTTTCACCTTTTACAGAATGTCCTGTGTGTAAATAAATGCTGGAATTAATGTGCTGTATTTTATGTAATTTATCTACATGTGAGTTTTTTCTCTTTAATTGATAAACTCTATAAAGTTTCAGCTTCAAGCTGTAAATAAGATCTTTAATCTACAGGTTCAACATTTTTTCCAATCACAGTCAGAACTGTCTGAAGATGTTATTGATGAACGAATGATTTTGTCGATATTAAATGATTTGGTCTGAGCCCCTCCCCCCACACACTCGTACCCGGGTGGACGGGCGGCGCGGCGCTGCGGCGCATCCACTCGTATGGGTTCCTGCGCTGCTCGCTGGGTGAGAGTGGAGCAGCTGATGATGATGATGATGAGCTGATGGAGTGATGAAG
>NC_083580.1:847141-862141 GCF_027579695.1 Neoarius graeffei | reverse complement strand
CTGACACATAGACACAGACAACCATTCACACTCACATTCACACCTACGCTCAATTTAGAGTCACCAGTTAACCTAACCTGCATGTCTTTGGACTGTGGGGGAAACCGGAGCACCCGGAGGAAACCCACGCGGACACGGGGAGAACATGCAAACTCCACACAGAAAGGCCCTCGCCGGCCACGGGGCTCGAACCCGGACCTTCTTGCTGTGAGGCGACAGCGCTAACCACTACACCACCGTGCCGCCCTGTAGTGTCTTTGCACAGTTATAATAAAGCACACTCTAAACACAACTGTTCCAAATAAATTAATAATAATTAAAAATGCAATACATATGTAAGGTGTTTGGGCGGCATGGTGGTGTAGTGGTTAGCGCTGTGGCCTCACAGCAAGAAGGTCCGGGTTCGAGCCCCGTGGCCGGCGAGGGCCTTTCTGTGTGGAGTTTGCATGTTCTCCCCGTGTCCGCGTGGGTTTCCTCTGGGTGCTCCGGTTTCCCCCACAGTCCAAAGACATGCAGGTTAGGTTAACTGGTGACTCTAAATTGAGCGTAGGTGTGAATGTGAGTGTGAATGTTGTCTGTGTCTATGTGTCAGCCCTGTGATGACCTGGCGACTTGTCCAGGGTGAACCCCGCCTTTCGCCCGTAGTCAGCTGGGATAGGATCCAGCTCGCCTGCGACGCTGTAGGACAGGATAAAGCGGCTACAGATAATGAGATGAGATGTAAGGTGTTTCTGTTGTTGCGCTGTGTGTGTGTGTGTGTGTGTGTGTGTGTGTGTGTGTGTGTGTGTGTGTGCGCCTTCACATCGCCCTCTACTGCTCAGTGTGTGTAACTGCACACACACACACACACACACACACACACACACACACTCCTCCTGATGTTTGCGGTTGTGATGGAGGCCCTGAGGAACCCAGTCAGGCTGTCGATCTTCTGCTCTGGAGATTCCTGCTGTGAAAGAAAGAAATAAAGAAGAAGAAAAGATTCTGTTCATCTACAGTCTTCATTTTTCCTGTCAACTTTATATTATTAAAATTACACAAAAAAAACTATTTATAACCAGAAAAAAATATGGAGAGAAAAATAATAAAATAAAAATGAGGAGAAAGCCGTGTTTATTTATTTCAGTTTCTCTCTTTTTATTGGTTCTGTTTATTGGGGTATAAATTAATCACAGTCATGTTTTTGTGTTTATTTCTGAGGAAGACTCTTGGAGCGAGACAACGAGCCGAGGGGAAAAACAAAAAGGGATTTTACACCTTTAAAGAATTTTAAAAAGAGGGCGTGGCACAGTGGTGTAGTGCTTATCACTGTCGCCTCACAGTAAGAAGGTTCTGGGTTTGAACCTCATGGTTGACAGGTGTGTGTGTGTGTGTGTGTGTGTGTTTTCCTCCAGGTGCTCTGGTCCCCCCCAGTCCAAACACATGCAGGTTCAGTAAAGTCCCGGGGTCGGGACAAGCCAGTGCGTACTTAGTGCCAGTCCCAAACCCAGAGAGATCGGGGAGAGTCACATCAGGAAGGGAATTCAGTGTAAAACAAAAAAACTTGTGCTAAATCGAACGTGTGGCAAGTTTATTTATATAGCACATTTCATACACAATGGCAGTTCAATGTGCTTTACAGAAGTAAAAACAAAAACAGTAAACAATAGAGAAATAAAATTACATAAAATACTTTTATTTTTATTCTAAAACAATTAATTAAAAGAATTAAAAGAATTAAAAGAAAATAATAAGAATTAAACAATAGTAGAAATAAAATAATAAAATAAAGTAGAAATAGGAGGAGAAAAAAAAGAAACCAGCAGAATAGAATAAAGAATAAAATAGAATAAAGTTAAAATTAAAGTAAATTTAAAACATGCAGAGAAAGTAAAAATTATAAAAAAAGACAATATTAATTATTTAACAGAAAGCATCTGAGAACAGCTTGGTCTTTAGTCTAGATTTGAAGCTGCCAACAGCAGGAGCATTTTTAATGTCCTCTGGCAGTTGGTTCCATAGCTGCACTGCATAGTAGCTAAAAGCTGCTTCACCACACTTTGTTTTAACAACAGGTTTTACCAGTAAATTTTTCTGTTGCGATCTGGTAGATCTGATTGGGTTCGGCCGCTGCAACATATCAGAGAGGTAATTGGGCCCTGTACCATTTAGAGATTTGTACACCAGCAGCAATGCTTTAGAGTCAATTCTGTAGCTTACTGGAAGCCAGTGAAGGGACCTTAGAATTGGAGTAATGTGCTCTGTTCTTTTTGTTCGTGTGAGAACCCTCGCCGCTGCATTTTGAACCAGCTGAAGTCGTTTGATGGTCTTTTTTGGCAGGCCTGTGAAAAGGCCATTGCAGTAATCAACCCTACTAGAGATGAAGGCATGTATTAGTTTTTCCAGATCATTTTTTAACATAAGTCCTCTTAGTTTGGAAATGTTTTTTTTGTGTGGAACAGATCCCCTGCAGCGACTCGTAACAGGAACAGCTGGAGGAAGGAGAAAGAATTTAAAACAGAATGAAATTATTATCAGCTTTTTATTATCAACATCAGCTGGTGATTCACACAAATATGAGGAACCTGAAGGAGAACACGTCACACTGATCTCAGTTTCACACAAAATACACTCTAATCTACATCCCTGAGACACTGAGCACAATCCGACATTTAACAAGGAAATAAAGTACACGGAAATTCAGAAACAATGAAAAAATGAAAAGAAACAAAGAAGAGAAGCAGAGAGAGAGAGGTGCAGAGAGAGAAGAAGAGAGAGATAGAAGAAGAGAGAGGTGGAGAGAGGGAGAAGAGAGAGAGAGAAGGGGAGAGAGAGTGAGAGTGAGAGAGAGGTGGAGAGAGAGAAGGAAAGAAAGAGGTGGTGAGAGAGTGAGAGTGAGACAGAGAGGTGGAGAGTGAGAGAGAGAGAGGTGGAGAGAGTGAGAGAGAGAGTGAGAGGCGGAGAGAGGGAGAAGAGAGAGAGGTGGAGAGAGGGAGAAGAGAGAGAGAGAGAGAGAGAGAGAGAGAGGAGTTTTTATTGTTATTACTGATGAAAACGATTCGTCTGAAAGGAAAGTCGCTAAAAAGTCACTTTATAATCATCAGTAAATCAGTAAATGGCGTGAAACGACTCCGTACATCACCGTCACACGCGTGTTTATCGTCTTCTGCCATTATAATAATAAATATATTACAATACATTTAGTGTGTGTGTGTGTGTGTGTGTGTGTGTGTGTGTGTGTGTGTGTGTGTTTTGCGTCAGGGCCTCTTACACAAAACACTTCTGCAGAGGAAGTTCCCCAGAATCGTGTGGATCAGCACAAAATAAATATAATTCTGTTCATCTGAGTTTCAGTCTGAGAGCAGCATTATTTTATTTATAACAGAGTTATAACACATTATTTAATTATAACGGCGTTATAACAGATTGCATTTCATTTCTCACTTGATTCACCATTTATATAAATATTATTTACACAGGTTTATGTACACAGGACTGAGTTTATTATTTACTGCTGTTGGCTTTGTCACTGTGAGCGGAGCATCTTACACACTGAATAAATACTAAATAAATACTGAATAAATATTGAAGAAAGAAAGAAAGAAAGAAAGAAAGAAAGAAAGAAAGAAAGAAAGAAAGAAAGAAAATAAAAAGGAATAAAAGGACTTAAAATAAATGGGATTAGATCTTTATATTAAATTTTCAATGAAATGCCAAATTTAATACTTTTATGGCTGCAATTTATTATTCATTGATTGTTGTTTTATTTTGTTTGTTTTTCATAATAAAAGGTTATTCTCATTTCAAATTACTTTGATATAAAACAAAAGATATAATTATTTAGCATGTGTTATAAACTTTACATTTTAATGTGGTAAACTACAGCAAGATTATTTTCCTAATAAATAAAATACAAACTTTAAAACCATTTTTAATTTGTTTATATATATATAAATGTGAATAAACAACCGAATTCAAAGCTGAAAACCAGTTTATTCAAAACACTAAAGTAGGATTTATTTACTAAAAATAATTGTGTAAAAATTTAATATTTAAATAAAAGTTCTGTTTAAATATATTCTTTTAATGTTTTCATTTTTGAACAGTTACTCAAAAATTTTATTAAAAACTAATTCATTCAAATATAATGATTAATTATTAAGTTCTGATTCATTTATTATTAATGATTCATTATTTATTATTAAGTTCACTCCTGTAAATTTCTTTGATTAACTTTTTATTGACATCAGAGGTCTTTTTTAAAACAACTCATTTATTTCAGCTTTAACTCACTTCATCAGAGTTAAAGTGGGTCTAAAATTTACATTCACCAACGTGACTGTCTCTCTGAACATTCTGGAAGATTCCAGACAGCGATATAATGATGTTTAGAAGTTTCTGATTGGCCAGTGGTTATAATTAGGAGTTAATTAGGACTTAATTCAGAGTTAAATCAGTGGCCTACATTTAGGTCCAGTGCCTTTCAGTCTTCGATACCAGGAGAACATCCAGGCCATGACCTCAGGGACAAAATGATGGACCTCCACAAGTCCGATTCCTCCTTAGGAGCAAATTTCAAACAGCTGGAGGTACCATGAGCATCTGTACCAACATCTGTATGTAAATATGAAAAGCCTGAGGAGCACACAGACACAGAATCCTTCAGGAACAAGGTACACGTTAACTTTAGTCTGAAAGTTTGGAGTTCGGTAAACTGAACATCAGGATAAGAAGAAAGGAACTGATGAAGGAGGTAAATCATCACCGTGGCCTGAGATGCTGTCGCATGAGGAAGAAGCTGCTGCTTCACAAAGGACCTGGGAAAGCCAGAGTGAGGTGTGGAGGTGATCAGCAGGCAGACAGGAGGAGAGTTCTCCCACCAGATGGTGGTGGCGGTATCATGGTGTGAGGAAGTTTCACTGGGAAAGGGACCCAAGCTCTTCAGAAAATGGATGGAAATGTAAAAGCTTCCAGCAGGACAGTGATGTTATAAAACCTCCAACACTGAAATAAATCTGACCTCTTTGAGTTAATTTTAAAACGATCTCTTTTTGTGGAAATAAAGCCGACGCCCTGATGGACTTAACACAGGAAACGGACAGGAGCATGCAGTGTGTGGGGTCGTGAAAAATAGAGTTTGAATGTCTTTAGGAGAGGCGTGTAAACTTTTGGCCTCAACACGATACAAAGAAAAGGAGAATCTGAGAAAAGATCAAGAAAGAATAATTCAGGAAAAAGAGCAGTTTGATATTTACAAAATTAATTTAAAGGCTGCTTTGACAGTTTAGGTGTGCGTGTGTGTGTGTGTGTGTGTGTGTGTGTGTGTGTGTGTGTGTGTGTGTGTGTGTGTACAGATGCAGTCCACTTTGTCCCTTATCACGGCCTCTCAGAGCGTCCAGGGTGCAGCCTCTTCTCTTTTTCTTTTTTTTAGTCTGTCCCGATTCCTCTTTCTAGCCCACCACACCCGCAACCAACACACACACACACACACACACACACAGCTGCAGGAACCGCACACACTCACACACTCTGGCCGCAGTGGTGTTGTGTCCTCAGTGCAGAAAACAATGATGTATTTATTGCAAAAAGAAAAAAAAAACAATAAAACAGAAATAAAGAAAAAAGGCGGAGTTTAATAGAGAATCAAATATGATGCAGAAATTCAGCAAGAAAGACTGAAAAGAAAATAAATAAAAAAGAAAAGAAATTATATTGAAGATTTATTAGATTTATTAGAATTAAAAATTTGTTATATGGAAAAGAAAAGCAAAAGGAGGCGGGGCAAAATAGAAATAAATCCACAAATTCACAGATTCATTTTTATAATAATAATAATAATAATAATAATAATAATAATAATAATAATAATAATAATTTTATTTGAATTAGTTATTGATTTGATAAAGCCAATTTTTATTGCCACCTTTAGATAAATACAGATTTATTAATTTTTTTAAATCAAAATGAGTATTTTTAAGGGATTAAGTCCATTTTTAATTCTTGCTCAGTTATTAACTCAAGAGGAACAGCAACGATTCATTTGGTTTATTTTATTTCTGTAAATAAGTATTTTCAGGCCACATTTTGTGAAAAAAGTGATTATTATTATTATTATTATTATTATTATTATTATTATTATTATTATTATTATTATACATACAATTATAGAAAAGTATAGTAAAATATACAATAAAACTTTTTAAACAATAGGAACTAATAAAGGTTTAGATATTAAATAAATTAAATAAGAAAATAATAAAAATAAAGAAAAAGTCAAGTTAAAAATACAAATAGATAGCTAAAGGAAAGAAAGAAAGAAAGAAAGAAAGAAAGAAAGAAAGAAAGAAAGAAAGAATGTTTCAAATGAAATAAAATAGACAAAGTACAAGAAAGAATAAGAACGTTTTCACTAATTCTCATTATTAGTATTATCTGTTGTTGTTGTTGTTGCTGTTGTTGTTTTAGAATGTTTATTTGTTGATGCTGTGTAATTCCTGATCTTGAGAACTAAAGGAAGAAAGAAAACAAAGACAATGAGCAGAATAAATTTGTGGTGGAATGAAAAGAATCACTCCATCTGTTCTATGAGAGAGTTTATTTTTATTATTTTAAATTGTATGTATTTATTTATTGGGGGATTGTGCGGTACCTGGCAGAGACTCAGCCGTACACACTGCAGTAAGTCAGTAAGAAACAGTGTGTGTGCTTTCAAAAAAAACCCCAAAAAAATCCTGACATTTTATTTCTTTTTCTGTTTGTTTTTACAAAATCTGAATGTTTCTGATGATCCGTGTTTCACTTTAATTAAATCCACCACACTGCGGTCTGAGGTTCGACACGAAACAAACGGCTACAGAAACACGATTTAAAACATCACAAAGAGATTCAAACTTTATTAAACACAGATTAAAGTGTAACATTTACACACACACACACACACACACACACACACACACACACACACACACACACACAAGAAACAACCAAAATTTAAAACAAAGGTGTTCTTCAGTGAGGAGGAAGTGTGTGTGTGTGTGTGTGTGTGTGTGTGTGTGTGTGTGTGTGTGTGTGTGTGTGAGTGTGTGTGTGTGTGTGTGTGTGTGTGTGTATTTAAAGCTGTGTTGCGTCTCTGCAGTCTCAAAGCTGAAGATGAACAGAGAGATGATTTACGTTGCACTGATCCTCCTCCTGCTGCCCATCAGCAGTCAGGGTGAGTACACACACACACACACACACACACACACACACACACACACACACACACACACACACAGAGCTAGGATTTTATTTTCTTGGTTATTTAAATTAAAAAAAGAAAGAAAACAAAGGTTGAGTTTTTTTCATGAAGAAGTGAAGATTTGCCAAAAGAATGAAAAACAATCGTTACGTTACATTAAATGATTCTCTCATCTCATCTCATCTCATTATCTGTAGCCGCTTTATCCTGTTCTACAGGGTCGCAGGCGAGCTGGATCCTATCCCAGCTGACTACGGGTGAAAGGCGGGGTTCACCCTGGACAAGTCGCCAGGTCATCACAGGGCTGACACATAGACACAGACAACCATTCACACTCACATTCACACCTACGCTCAATTTAGAGTCACCAGTTAACCTAACCTGCATGTCTTTGGACTGTGGGGGAAACCGGAGCACCCGGAGGAAACCCACGCGGACACGGGGAGAACATGCAAACTCCACACAGAAAGGCCCTCGCCGGCCACGGGGCTCGAACCCAGGACCTTCTTGCTGTGAGGCCACAGCGCTAACCACTACACCACCGTGCCGCCCATTAAATGATTATATTATATTATATTATATTATATTATATTATATTATATTATATTATATTATATTATATTATAGATTTTAAAGTAAATGTAACCCAGTTTAATAAAATAAACAAGTGAATAAATAAACAGGGGTTTAACACTGATGTGATAATACGTTTATTTATTAAATTGACAAACAAACAAACAAACAAACAAACAAACAAACAAACAAAGCATTAATAATTTTATACAATTTAAAATTAATGAATATTAACTATTTAAAGATTCACATACAGGACCAGTCAAAAGTTTGTACACCCCTACTCTACTGTATTATGACAATTCTCTACACTGTAGAACAAAACCAAAGACATCAAACACTTTGAAATAACATCTGGAACACATCTGGAATTATGCGGTAAACAAAAAAAAACCTAAAAGTTTGATATTTTAGATTCTTCAGCGTATCCAGCGTTGTTTCCCTTGATGACTCTTTGTACACTATTATCATTCTCTTAATCAGCTTCATGAGGGAGTCACCTGGAATACTTTTCAATTAGCAGCTGTGTCTCGTCAAAAGGTCATTAGTGGACGAGTTTCTCACCTTCTTAATGCGTTTGAGATTAAACAGTAAATAATAAAAATATCCTAGTAAAGTTCTCTATCACACAATTGTAGTAATCCATATTATATCGAGAACTGCTTGACTGAGTAAAGAGAAACGACATCCATCATTACTTTAAGACAGGAAGTGAGTTAATTCATGAAAATAAAGAAAAAACACTGAAGTAGATGGTGTACAGACTTTGACTGGTCGTGTATATATTTTCCAAAAATGATTAAATAAACTTGAATAAAATATAAAGATGCAATGTTCATAATTGAATGATTTTCTTTATAAAGAGCACAGAGATGGATGTTGACTCTAATTTCACTCAGTAACCCTGAGTTTGTTTATACAATATTCGTGTGTGTGTGTGTGTGTGTGTGTGTGTGTGTGTGTGTGTGTGAGAGAGAGACACACACAAACACTGAGACTGAGAGACTGAGACACAGCCTTAGACAATACAGTTAAACCTATGAAGTGTGTGCAGACAGGTGTGTGTGTGTGTGTGTGTGTGTGTGTGTGTGTGTGTAAAACAGTTGTGGTAAACAGAAGGACACAGAGAGAGAAGTGAGAGTGGGAATGGGAAACAGCCCCTCGAGACCACATTCTCCCACTGCAATGTGTTTCCTGACACGACTCGTCCGTTTTCCCTCAAATGCACACACACACACACACACACACACACACACACACACACACACACACACTGCAGCCATTTCATTAATGCCAAAATTCACTAACTGCAACACATCACTTACGCAACGCACTGAACTACTGCTGCTGCACAACCGCTCTGTCTCAGTGTGTTAGTGTGTTCCTGTGTGTTAGTGTGTGTTAGTGTGTGTTCCTGTGTGTTAGTGTGTGTTAGTGTGTGTTCCTGTGTGTTAGTGTGTGTTCCTGTGTGTTAGTGTGTGTTAGTGTGTGTTCCTGTGTGTTAGTGTGTGTTAGTGTGTGTTCCTGTGTGTTAGTGTGTGTTAGTGTGTGTTCCTGTGTGTTAGTGTGTGTTCCTGTGTGTTAGTGTGTGTTAGTGTGTGTTCCTGTGTGTTAGTGTGTGTTCCTGTGTGTTAGTGTGTGTTCCTGTGTGTTAGTGTGTGTTAGTGTGTGTTCCTGTGTGTTAGTGTGTGTTAGTGTGTGTTCCTGTGTGTTAGTGTGTGTTAGTGTGTGTTAGTGTGTGTTCCTGTGTGTTAGTGTGTGTTAGTGTGTGTTAGTGTGTGTTCCTGTGTGTTAGTGTGTGTTCCTGTGCGTTAGTGTGTGTTCCTGTGTGTTAGTGTGTGTTAGTGTGTGTTAGTGTGTGTTAGTGTGTGTTAGTGTGTGTTCCTGTGTGTTAGTGTGTGTTAGTGTGTGTTCCTGTGTGTTAGTGTGTGTTCCTGTGCGTTAGTGTGTGTTCCTGTGTGTGTTAAATCTGGTTTGTACTACAGTAGTGTGTATTCACTGTGGTGACACAGAGACTCGGGGAGGGGGGGTGATGAGACTCTGTGTGTCATCATCATTCAGCACATCATATACTATATGGCCAAAAGTATGTGCCCCCGACCATCAGACCCTCATGTGTTTCTTCTCCAAACTGTTCCGACAGAGTTTAAACCCCACAGTTGTACAGAACGTCTCTGCTTGCTGTAACGTTACAGTTTCCCTTCACTGGAACTCAGAGTCCGAACCTGTTCCAGCAGGACGATGCTCCTGTACACACCGCGAGCTCCATGAAGACGTGGTGTGTGAAGGTTGGAGTGAAGAACTCGAGTGTTCTGCACAGAGCCCTGACTGAACTCAACCCCACTGAACACCGACTGCACCCCAGACCTCCTCACACACATCAGGGTCTGATCTCACTAACGCTCCTCTAGCTGAACTGAATGAACACACACACACACACACCCACAGCCACACACACACACACAGCCACACCCCGAAATCTGCTGCAGAGCCTTCTGAGAAGAGAGGAGAAGACTGGAGCTCATCATAGCAGGAAAGAGGAATAAATCTGGAACGAGACGTTCAACAAACAGGAACATGTGGGTGTAATGGTCAGGGGTGCACATACTTTTGGATGCATAGTTATGTAAATTCTTTGATAGAAAAGCCACTCAGACTGTTGAATTCAGACGAGTTAAAACACTTCACAACTACTTTCAATGGAAATCATTTGGATTGTGATGAATCACAGTTTCTTTTTTTCACAGCACAAAACAATATGATGTGATTCTTCTGTTTATTATTCCTACAGTGACAGTCGGGGTTACACTGTACACTGACATTGTCTAACACACACACACACACACACACACACACACACACACACACACACACACACGCGTGCGTGTACAGGAACACACTCTGTAACACACACTGCTGTATGTGTGCTCCCTTTAGCGGATGAGGATGTAGTTGAGCCACTGACGGTGACCAAGGTGGAGAATCTGTCCGAGCCTCAGCCGTCTGCACCTGCGTCTGCGCCTGCGTCTGCTGCGTGCTGCGGTGTGAGCGAGCTGCAGCAGCTTGTGCAGGAGCAGCAGGAGATGCGCAGCTGGCTGGCTGAGACAGTGAAGCTCCTCATGCAGATTGTCCAGGAGGACAAGGAGGAGTCCAGCGTCCAGGCGGAGATCCTGAAGGTCCTGCGTGCCACGAAGGAGACGCAGGACACGCAGCTCACACACGTGGGGAACATAGCACGTCAGCTCAGTCTGCTCGTGGAGAACCAACAGGCTCTGTTGTTCCAGGTGTCACTCATTGGCTCCACGGTGCAGGAACGCTGCAAACCGAGCCAGTGACCGATCACCAGAACCTCCAGAACCGTTCTAAAGCTCGACTGTAACTAACCTTTATGTGTTCCTTCAGTAGGATTAACTGCACAATGTGAGTGAGGACTCATGAAAACACACCAGCGTCTGCAACTTACTGCTACCCGACTTAACACTCACTCCTTTATCTCTCTCTCCGTCATCTTTACTGTCACTTAAAACAGTAATCATTAGCGGTGTGAGACGATCCATCAGTCCAGAAATATTCACCCTGATCGTTAAAGTCTCTACTGAATAGAAATAAAATATACAGAGAGATTAATTCACTCATTTGTGGATGTTTTGTACATTTCTGATCTGCATTTTCATTCTGGTCAGTTCAATCTGAAATTTTCTTTGTTTTATTTTTGTTATTGTTTGTTTGTGTGCTGACTGTGTTACAGGAATTAATAAATGTAAAAAAAACAGAAAAAGAAAAGAAATTAAACATTTAATTCTCTTTTTTAGCTTTATGTCCCTTTTTGTATGAATTTTATAAAAAGAAAACATTTATATTAAAATCTAACACAAAACACTTGATCATCTTCTAATTTCACTAAATTTATGTGATTTAAATTGTTTCTTTATTGTAACTGTATCCAACTGTGAAGCAAATTTAAAAAAGGAATAAAAAAAGCATCCTTACAAAATAAATGTCTTTTTTCTTTTTCACTCCATCACAACAATCACACAACAGCACTTTAATACACAGCGTGTGGTCACGACGACAATCTGCTAATTACTCCACATTAATCTGTGAATTACATTAGATAAAATAAATCACATATTTTAAATAAATTAGAAATAAATAAATAAATAAATAAATAAATAAAGAGTGAAAGAAAGAAAATGTTATGTTTTAAATTCTTTGGTGAAAATTTCTTGACAAAAAAATTAACCAAAAATTTGTTACTTAGCTCAAACACAATAAACACTCTCATGCTCTAACATTCATTTACTTGCAATTATTATTATTATTATTATTATTATTATTATTATTATTGTTGTTGTTGTTGTTGTTGTTGTTGCTGTTGTTGTTGTTGTTATTGTTTATATGATTTCGGTGTGATGTGTGTTTCCTCCCCGGGACAGATGGATCAGCTGTGTTTAAGGTTCCTCCCATGCCAGTGATCGTCCAGGAGGAAGGGACGGACGTCCTGCTGGAGTGTGTACCCATCATCCCCAGCGCTACAAACTTCACCCTCCGCATGGTAGACAGATCTGATCTTCCTCCCGGCCTGAACTTTACAGTGGATCCCAAACAGGGGATTGTGCTCCGAGCCCCGAGGCCCAGCCACAGCGGCGAATACGTCTGCAGCACGCGAGTGAATGCAGCGTGGCAACATTCATCCACGTTCCACATCACCATCACAAAAAGTTAGATTTCACACAAAATAAACACACAGAAATATTTATATCTGTTTTGTGACTGAAGAGCGGTGATTAGTCTGTGATAATCACTCATCACCCCTTCTGATGGGATTATATAATCTGTAATCTCATTTTTCAAAAGCTGTGTTTACACTGCGTTTCTGTCTGAATGCTGCATGTCCTCTCGTGTCTAATCTTGTAACCGAATGAATTCACGACTGATTTATTTGTGGGATTAGAAGTGCGTGTTCCTCCAGCCATGTCTGTGGAGGTGGACGAGTGCGTCCGAGTCGTCGGAGAGAAACTGCAGCTCACCTGCAACGCCAGCAACCCCAATCACGATGTCATCGTCAAATGGAGACACTCCAGCAATCAGGTAAAGTCACATGACATGGCATAATGACATTTAGTATTTACGGGTCATTCTTTAAAGCAACTCATTTACATGAATTTCTTTCTTTCTTCACTGATTTGTTTGCTTGCTTCTTTATCAGACACTTCAATTTAACAAGAGAGTGATAAGCAGTAACCAGGTTCACGTGGTGAGTGTGGTCACTCTTCCTCACGTCAACCCGTCTCACGCCGGTAATCTGACCTGCATCGCCACAAACACAGCAGGAAAAAACACCAACACCGTCTCGCTCCGAATCGCAGGCAAGAGCAAACAATACACTCATGTTTATTCCCAACTCACAGATAATCACACGGACTCCTGCATGCTGGAAAAGACATGGATGTTATTACACATCAATACACTTTATTACACATTATAACACATTTATAAACACGTGCATCTGACAGTCTATTTAACTCTCCATCCATCTGTCTGTCTGTTAGTTAATTAATTCTATATTTATTATTTTCCCACAGTCCTCTGCTCCTGAGTGTATTTATTTCCGAGTTTGATTTATTTGTGAGCTGAGGTTTTAGCGTAAAGGCTCAGCGGTGTGTTTTATTTCCCGGGTAACAGAGAAGCCGTATGTGTCTCTGATGCCACTGAAGCCGAGGGGTTTAAACGCCACTGTGAAGCTGATGAAAGGTGCGACGCTAGAGCTGAAGGTAGAAGTCGACGCCTATCCCACGATCCAGGACGGGAGGTGGAGCACACCACAGACTACAAACACCTCCAGCTACATGGAAACACTCTCCACCATCCACAGGAGGTTCTCCAGAATGTTCTGAACCTTCACCTGTACTCACCTGTTTCAGCTTCGTAACACTGCAAACATCCACTTTACACTGACCGTAAACAGACAGGTGGACAGACGGAAAAGTAAACATTCAGGTCAACAGACAGGCAAAATGACAGACAGACAGACAGACAGACAGGTGGATAGAAACTATTTGAATAAAGCTCAGATTTTTTCAGACCCATTTTCATTCCTCTGGTGATATTCAGTCACTCTTCATATTGATAATCAATAGCTACATTACGTTACATGGCATTTATCAGACGCTCTTATCCAGAGTGACGTGCAACGAATGCAAAAGTCAGGGAAATGAAGTGCTGAACTTCTAGACAAGAAAGTTCTAGTGCCAACTGAACAAGTGACAGAACGACACTGAGTGTAATATTCTGTTGAAATCACAAAACTCAAACAGCCAAGGAAACAAACCAACCATATAAAGTAAAACTAAATAGAAAACTCAAAACCACTAACCCCAGGCTCAACTGTACACAGCCTGAGTTGGTCGAGACCAAAATGCAGTTACACAGTGGGCGGGCAAGCAGGGGGGGCAGCGCAGACTGAAGAGGTGGGGCTTGATGGTGCTCAGGGGAGTCGGCAGTTCTGACTTCAATGGGAAGGTCATTCCACCAATGGGGAGCCAGGACAGACAGCAGTGTTGAGTGGGTGGGGCAGGAGCAGAGAGGAGGAGGGGCCAGGCAACCAGTAGTAGCAGAGCGTAGGGATCTGGCTGGCGTGTAGGGGCGGAGCAGACTCTGGAGGTATGCGACAGGTAGCCAGTGCAGGGCTGCGAGCAGAGCGGTGCCACGGGAGGAACCAGGGAGGTCCACACAGGTGTTGTTTTGTTTCCTGCTGCTTCAGCTGTGCTTTTTCTTGATAGTGTAGAAACTGTGAGTTGTCATGTTGTGAGTGTTTTATATGTGTGTTATATGTGTACTGCAGTACTGACATTTCTGTCTGACTGACAGTTACAGACAAGTAGCTTCACTGTCCATAAAGAGAATCAGAGCGGATGAGAGCGGCTGGTACAGCTTTAATGCCTGGGGTGCCGATATTAATGCCTCAACTCACTTTAAAGTCCATGTCTACCGTAAGTACACACCCTGCCTTAACACGTCATCATTTGTAGTTGATGTTGGTGTAGTTAGTGCTGGTTCACACTCACCGTCTCTTCAGTGACTGAAGGTTCAGCTGGGGTCCGTTTCGTTCAGAAAATGGGAGACGTTTAAATTTCACAGCTGAAAGACAATTGGGTCGTTCTTCAGGAACAGAATCACACTCACAGAGAAATGTGGGAACTTTTTATTTG